>NC_087507.1:539452-596596 GCF_036417665.1 Passer domesticus | reverse complement strand
ATAAACCCCATAAAAATCCCATAAAAATCCCATAAATAACCCCATAAATTACCCCAAAACCCCACAAATTACCCTCAAAATCCCATTAAAAATCCCATAAAAACCCCATAAAAACCCAAAATCCCCACAAATGACCCCAAACCTGTCCCGGGGGCCCAGGGCGGTTCCGTCCCTGCGGGCCCAGGTCCCATAAACCCCATAACTGACCCCAAAAAACTCCATAAAAATCCCATAAAAACCCCATAAATGTTCCCAAATACCCCATAAATAAACCCAAAATCCCATAAAAACCCCAAATCCCCACAAACGGCCCCAAACCTGTCCCGGGGGCCCAGGGCGCTGCCGTCCCTGCGGGTGCAGGTCCCATAAATCCCATAAATGACCCAATAAAATCCCCAAAAAACCCAAAAAATTCCCATAAAAACCCCATAAATGACCCCAAAAATCCCATAAAAAATCCCATAAAAATCCCAAAACCCCACAAAAACCAAAATCCCGAGGAATGACCCCAAACCTGCTCTCTGGGCCCAGGGCGGAGCCGTTCTGCGGGCCCAGGTCCCCCTCCTTGTCGCTGTCGCGGATCCCGAGCCAGGACGGGCCCCGGAGCTGGGCCTGCACCAGGAGCTGGGGACACCAGTACGGACCAGTATGGACCAGTACGGACCAGTATGGACCAGTATGGACCAGTATGGACCAGTACGGACCAGTATAAACCAGTACGGACCAGTATAAACCAGTACAGACCAGTATAAACCAGTACGGACCAGTATAAACCAGTACGGACCAGTATAAACCAGTACGGACCAGTATAAACCAGTACGGACCAGTATAAAACAGTACGGACCAGTATAAACCAGTATGGAACGGTATAAACCAATATGGACCAGTATAAACCAGTATGGACCAGTATAAACCAGTATGGAACGGTATAAACCAGTATGGAACGGTATAAACCAATATGGACCAGTATAAACCAGTATGGACCAGTATAAACCAGTACAGACCAGTATGGACCAGTATAAACCAGTACAGACCAGTATGGACCAGTACAGACCAGTATGGACCAGTATGGACCAGTACGGACCAGTACGGACCAGTATGGACCAGTACGGACCAGTATAGACCAGTACGGACCAGTATGGACCAGTACGGACCAGTACGGACCAGTATAAACCAGTATAAACCAGTATGGACCAGTATGGAGCAGTACAGACCAGTATGGACCAGTACGGACCAGTACGGACCAGTATGGACCAGTATGGACCAGTACGGACCAGTACAGACCAGTACGGACCAGTATGGACCAGTATGGACCAGTATGGGCCAGTATGGAACAGTACGGACCAGTACAGACCAGTGTGGACCAGTATAAACCAGTACGGACCAGTATAAACCAGTATGGACCAGTACGGACCAGTACGGACCAGTATGGACCAGTATGGACCAGTATGGGCCAGTACGGACCAGTACGGACCAGTACAGACCAGTATAAACCAGTACAGACCAGTATGGACCAGTACGGACCAGTACGGACCAGTACAGACCAGTACGGACCAGTATGGACCGGTATGGACCAGTACGGACCAGTACGGACCGGTATAAACCAGTACGGACCAGTACGGACCAGTATGGACCAGTATGGACCAGTTTAAACCAGTAGGGTTCCATGGGAAATGGGGAATTTTGGGTGATTTATGGGATTTTTGATATTTACAGGATTTATGGGATTTTAGGGGAATTGGAGATTTTTTTTTTTGAATTTATGGGATTTAGGGACGTTTATGGGATTTTTTGGGGTTTATAGGATTTACAGGATTTATGGGATTTTTGATATTTATTGGATTTATGGGGGTTTTAGGAGAATTGGGGATTTTTTGGGATTTATGGGATTTTGGGACATTTATGGGATTTTTGATATTTACAGGATTTATGGGATTTAGAGGAAATTTGGGATTTTTGGGGATTTATGGGATTTAGGAGGAATTTGAGGGGAATTTATGGGATTTTTTATATTTACAGGATGTATGGGATTTTAGGGGAATTGGGGATTTTTTTGGAATTTATGGGATTTAAGGACGTTTATGGGATTTTTGGGATTTCTAGGATTTACAGGATTTATGGGATTTTTGATATTTATAGGATTTCTGGGATTTAGGGGAAATTTGGGATTTTTGAGGATTTATGGGACTGTGGGGATTTCAGAATTTTTTGGGACATTTATGGGATTTTTTGGCATTTATGGGATTTTTGATATTTACAAGATTTCTGGGATTTAGGGGAAATTTGGGATTTTTGGGGATTGATGGGATTTAGGAGGAATTTGAGGGGAATTTATGGGATTTTTGATATTTATGGGATTTAGGGGAAATTTGGGATTTTGTGGGGATTCATGGGACTGTGGGGATTTCAGAAATCTTTGGGATTTTGGGGCATTTATGGGATTTTTGATATTTACAGGATTTAGGAAATTTTAGGGGAATTGGGAAATTTTTTTTTAATTTATGGGATTTAAGGACGTTTATGGGATTTTTTGGGATTTCTAGGATTTACAGCATTTACGGGATTTTTTATATTTATAGGATTTATGGGATTTAGGGGAAATTTGGGATTTTTGAGGATTTATGGGACTGTGGGGATTTCAGAATTTTTGGGATTTTGGGACATTTATGGGATTTTTGAAATTTACGGGATTTATGGGATTTTAGGGGAATTTGGGATATTTTTTTGGGATTTCTGGGATTTGGGGCCTCACCTTCTCCTCGGCGTCGTCGACCTCGAGCAGCTGCGAGCCCAAGGGCCCAGCAGAAAGTTCTGGAATTCTCCCAGGAAGCGGCGAAGTCGGAGAAGAAATAACAGGAATTGCGGAAAAAAAACCCAACCAGGGGAGCAGGGCAGGAAATCTGGGAAATCCCAAAGGTTTGGGGTCAGGAGGGGGAAATCCCAAAGGTTTGGGGTCAAAAGGGGGAAATCCCAAAGGTTTGGGGTCAGAAAGGGGGAAATCCCAAAGGTTTGGGGTCAAAAGGGGGAAATCCCAAAAGATTTGGGGGAAATCCCGAATGATTTGGGGTCAAAATGGGAAAATCCCAAAGGTTTGGGGTCAGGAAGGGGGAAATCCCAAAGG
This sequence comes from Passer domesticus, assembly GCF_036417665.1. Classification (NCBI taxonomy): domain Eukaryota; kingdom Metazoa; phylum Chordata; class Aves; order Passeriformes; family Passeridae; genus Passer; species Passer domesticus. The sequence continues at coordinate 593,475 of NC_087507.1, read as the reverse complement.
TTTGGGGAAAATCCCAAAGGTTTGGGGTCAAAATGGGGAAATCCCAAAGGTTTGGGGAAAATCCCAAAGGTTTGGGGTCAAAAGGGGGAAATCCCAAAAGATTTGGGGGAAATCCCAAAAGATTTGGGGAAAAATCCCACAGGTTTGGGGCCAGGAAGGGCAAAGTCCCAAAAGATTTGGGGAAAATCCCAAAAGATTTGGGGTCAAAATGGGAAATTGAGGAAAATTGGGGGAAAATTGGGAAAAAATTGCGGAAAATTGGGGGAAATTGGGGAAAAAATGGGGAAATTGGGAAAAATTGAGAAAAATTGGGGAAAATTGAGGAAAATTGGGAAAAATTGGGGGAAATTGGGAAAAATTGAGGAAAATTGGGGAAAATTGAGGAAAATTGGGGAAAATTGAAGAAAATTGGGGAAAATTGGGGAAATTGGAGAAAATAATTTGGGAAAAATTGGGTAAAAATTGGGGAAAATTGGAGAAAATCATTTGCAAAAAATGTGGTAAAAATTGAGGAAAATTAGGGAAAAATTGGGAAAAATTGGGGAACACTGGAGGACAATTGAGGAAAATTGGGGAAAATTGGGTAAAAAATTGGGGAAAGTTGGAGGAAATTGAGGAAATTGAGGAAAATTGGGGGAAATTGGAGAAAATAATTAGGGAAAATTGAGGAAAATTGGGGAAAATTGAAGAAAATTGGGGAAAAATTTAGGAAAATCGGGAAAAAATTGAGGAAAATTGGGCAAAATTGAAGAAAATTTGGAAAAATTGGGAAAAAATTGAGAAAAATTGGGGAAAATTGGGGGAAATTGGGAAAAATGAGGAAAATTGGGGGAAACTGAGTAAAATTGGGAAAAATTGAGGAAAATTGGGGGAAAATTGGGAAAAATTGGGAAAAAATTGATGAAAATTGGGGAAAACTGGGAAAAATTGGGGAAAGTTGGAGGAAATTGAGGAAAATTGGGAAAATTGGGGGAAATTGGAGAAAATAATTAGGGGAAAATGGAGGAAAATCGGGGAAAATTGAATAAAATTGGGGAAAAATTGGGGGAAATTGGGAAAAAATGAGAAAAATTGGGAAAAACTGAGGAAAATTAGGGAAAAATTGCGGAAAATTGGGGAAAATTAAAGAAAATTGGGGGAAATTGGGAAAAAATTGAGGAAATTGGGGGAAATTGGGGGAAATTGGAGAAAATAATTAGGGAAGAATTGGGTAAAAATTGAAGAAAATTGGGGGAAAATTGAAGAAAATTGGGGAAAATTAATTTGCAAAAAATTGGGTAAAAATTGAGGAAAATGGGAAAAAATCGGGAAAAATTAGGGAAAAATGAGGAAAATCAGGGGAAATTGGGAAAAATTGGGGAAAATTGGGGAAAATTTGGTAAAAATTGGAGGAAATAATTAGGGAAAAATTGGGTAAAATTTGAAGAAAATTGGGGAAAATAATTTGCAGAAAATTGAGGAAAATTGGGGGAAATTAGGGAAAATATTTGGGGAAAATTGGGGTAAAAATTGAGGAAAATTGGGCAAAATGGAAGAAAATTTGGGAAAATTGGGAAAAATTTGAGGAAAATTGGGGAAAATTGGGAAAAAATGGGGAAAAATTGGGAAAAATTGGGAAAAAATGAGGAAAATTGGGGAAAATTGAGGAAAATTGGGAAAAATTGGTGAAAATTGGGGGAAAACTTGGAGAAAAATGGGAAAATATTGGGGAAATCGGGGAAAAATTGGGGAAAATTGGCAGAAACTGGTGGAAAACTGGGGGAAATTTGGGAAATTTCCTGCCGACTCACAGGCGCGGGAGCAGAGGTCGCGCCGGGAGCCGTGCGCCAGCCAGCGGCTCCAGTTGCCGGTGCCCGGCCAGAGCACGACGCGCTCGTGGCGCTCGTGGCCCACGTTGAAGTGCAGCGCGGTGCCGGCCAGCGCCAGCAGCGCGCCGCGGCCGCAGCCCCAGCGCTGCAGCCGCTGCTGCTCCCGGCACGGCTGCAGCCGCACCAGCGCGCCCGCGGCCTCCGCCGCGGCCTCGGCGCAGCCGCCGCTGGCCGCGTGGCGCAGGAGGCCGCCCGGCAGCCACTGGAAGCGCTGCGACGGGGACGAGGGCGCGCAGCGCGCCAGCGAGAGCCACTTGCCCACGGCCACCACGCAGCCCGAGCGGTCCCAGTTGTAGAGCAGGAAGGACGTGGAGGCTGTGGGGACAAGGACATGGAAGGGGTTGGGGACATGGTGGTGGCCACCAGGAGCTGCCCAGTGGCCACCAAGAGCTGCCCAGTGGCCACCAAGAGCTGCCCAGTGGTCACCAGTTAGTGGCCAATGTAGAGAAGGAAGGAGCCAGACACTGCAGGGACAGGGGGACAATGAGAGGAGAGTGACACAGGAAGGGTTGGGGACATGGTGGTGGCCACCAGGATTTGACCAGGGGCCACCAGGAGCTGCCCAGTGACCAGCAAGGTTTGGCCATAAGGGCTCGGTGTAGAACAGGAAGAACTGGACACTGCAGGGACAGGGGGACAATGCGGTGACAAGGACACGGGAGGGGTTGGGGACATGGTGGTGGCCACCAGGAGCTGCCTGGTGGCCACCATGCAGCTCGAGTGGTTCCAGTTGTAGAGCAGGAAGGACGTGGACACTGTGGGGACAGAGGGACACGTGGTGGCCACTGGGAGATGTCTGGTGGCCACCAGGACTGCCCAGTGGCCACCATGCAGTGGCCAATGTAGAGCAGGAAGGAGGTGGACACTGTGGGGACAGGGGGACACGTGGTGGCCACTGGAAGGTGTCTGGTGGCCACCAGAATTTGACCAGGGGCCACCAGGAGCTGCCCAGTGGCCACCACACAGGGGGAGTGGTCCCAGTTGTAGAGCAGGAAGGACATGGAGGCTGTGGGGACAAGGACATGGAAGGGGTTGGGGACATGGTGGTGGCCACCAGGAGCTGCCCGGTGGCCACCAAGAGCTGCCCAGTGGCCACCAAGAGCTGCCCAGGGGCCACCAGGATTTGACCAGAGGCCACCAGGATTTGGTCACGGGCTCGGTGTAGAGAAGGAAGAACTGGACACTGCAGGGACAGGGGACAATGAGGAAGAGATTGGGGACATGGTGGTGGCCACCAAGACTTGGCCAGTGGCCACCAGAGCTGCCCAGTGGCCACCATGCAGTGGCCAATGTAGAGAAGGAAGGAGCCAGACACTGCAGGGACAGGGGGACAATGAGGGGACAGTGACACAGGAAGGGTTGGGGACATGGTGGTGGCCACCAGAATTTGACCAGGGGCCACCAGGAGTTGCCCAATGGCCACCAGGAGCTGCCCAGTGGCCACCACACAACCGGAGCGGTCCCAGTTGTAGAGCAGGAAGGACGTGGAGGCTGTGGGGACAGAGGGACACGTGGTGGCCACTGGGAGACGTCTGGTGGCCACCAAGAGCTGCCCAAGTGGTCACCATGCCCAGTGGCCAATGTAGAGCAGGAAGGAGGTGGACACTGTGGGGACAGGGGGACACGTGGTGGCCACTGGAAGGTGTCTGGTGGCCACCAGGCTTTGACCAGGGGCCACCAAGAGCTGCCCGGTGGCCACAGGGAGTTGGTCACGGGGCTCAGTGTAGAGAAGGAAGGAGCCGGACACTGCAGGGACAGGGACAGGTGACAGGGACAGGTGACAGGGACAGGTGACATGGGGACAGGTGACAATGGACAGGTGACAGGACAGGTGACACAGGGACAGGTGACAGAGACAGGTGACACGGGGACAGGTGACAATGGACAGGTGACAGGGACAGGTGACACGGGGACAGGTGACAGAGACAGGTGACACGGGGACAGGTGACAATGGACAGGTGACAGGACAGGTGACACAGGGACAGGTGACACAGGGACAGGTGACACAGGTGACAGGGACAGGTGACAGGGACAGGTGACAGGGACAGGTGACAGGGACAGGTGACACAGGTGACAGGGACAGGTGACAGGGACAGGTGACACAAGGACAGGTGACACGGGGACAGGTGACAGAGACAGGTGACACAGGGACAGGTGACACAGGGACAGGTGACAGGGACAGGTGACACAAGGACAGGTGACAGGGACAGGTGACACGGGGACAGGTGACAGGGACAGGTGACACAAGGACAGGTGACAGAGACAGGTGACACAGGGGACAGGTGACACAGGGACAGGTGACAGAGACAGGTGACACAGGGACAGGTGACACAGGGACAGGTGACAGGGACAGGTGACACAGGGACAGGTGACACAGGGACAGGTGACAAGGACAGGTGACAGGGACAGGTGATACAGGGACAGGTGACACAGGGACAGGTGACAATGGACAGGTGACAGGACAGGTGACACAGGGACAGGTGACAATGGACAGGTGACAGGACAGGTGACACAGGTGACACAGGGACAGGTGACAAGGACAGGTGACAGGGACAGGTGACACCAACCCGCCGCTGGTGGCGGCTTCTTCTCCTTCTCCTCTTCCAGGGCGGCCTCCAGGTCTGAGACTGAGGGACATTTTGGGGACACCGAGGGGACATTTTGGGGACATTGCCCAAACCCCAAAATGTCCCCCGAATTGCCCCCCAAAAACAGCCCCCAAATCCTCCCCAAAATCCCCCCAAAATTCTCCCAAAAATCTCCCCAAAATCCCCCCCAAATTCTCCCAAAAATCTCCCCAAAATGCCCCCAAATCCAACCCCAAGTTCCCCCAAAAATCCTCCCAAAAACAGCCCCAAAATCCCCAAAAATTCCCCCAAAATTTCCTCCCAAACAGCACCAAAATCTCTCCAAATGGCCCCAAAACGGCCCCAAATCACCCCCAAAATTCTCCCGAAAATCTCCCCAAAATGCCCCAAAATCCCCCCCAAGTTCCCCCAAAAATCCTCCCAAAAACAGCCCCAAAACCCCCCCAAAATCCCCCCATGTCCCCCCAAAAATTCTCCCCAAAACCCCAACAATTTTCCCCAAAATCCCCCAAAATTTTTCCCCCAAACGGCTCCAAAATCGTCCCAAAAATTCCCCCCAAAATCGTCCCAATATTCCCCCCAAAATTTCCCCATAATTCCCAAAAAATCCCTAAAAAATAAAAAAATGCCCCAAAAAAGCCCCAAAATTTCCCTACAAATAAAAAATCCCCCTAAAAATCCCCCCAAAAGCCCAAGTTCCCCTAAAATATCCCCAAAAAATCCAAAAAAATCCCCAAATTTTCCCCCAAAACCCCCCAAATCACCAAAAAAGTCCTAAAAAATCCCCCCCGAAAAAAATCCCCTAAAAATCCCTCAAAAAATCCCTAAATTTTCCCTAAAAATCCAAAAAAAGTTCAATAAAAATCCCAAAACTCCCTTCAAAAATCCCTCCAAAAATCTCCCCAAAATTTCCCTAAAAAATTCCGAAAATCACCAAAAAAGTCATAAAAAAACCCCCAAAATTAAAAAATAAATCCCCTAAAAATCCCAAAAAACCCTGAAAAAATCTCAAATTTTTCCCTGAAAAAGTCCTAAAAAAACCCAAAAAATTCCCCAAAAATCCCAAAAAATACCCAAATTTTCCCTAAAATTCCCCCAAAAATTCCAATAAATCCCCTGAAAATCCACAAAATTTCCCCCCAAAATCCCCAAAAATCCTTTAAAAATCCCCAAATTTTCCTAATAAATCCCAAAAAATCCCCAAATTTTCCAAAAAAAATCCCCACATTTTCTCCAAAAGATCCCCAAAAATTCCCAAAAAATCCCCTAAAAAATCCCCAAAAATCACCAAAAAGATCCAGAAAAAATCCCCAAAAATCCCAAAAAATCCCCAAAAATCCCACAAAAATCTCCTAAAAATCCCCAAAATTTCCCTAAAAACCCCCAAATTTTCCCTAAAAAATCCCAAAAAAATCCCCAAATTTTCCCAAAAAAATCCCAGAAAATCCCAAAAAATCCCGAAAAATCCCCAAATTTTCCCAAAAAAATCCCCGATTTTTCCCTAATGAATCCCAAAAAAATCCCCCAAAAATCCCTAAAAAATCCCAAAAAATCCCCAAAAAATCCCTTAAAAATCCCCAAATTTTCCCAAAAAATCCCCAAATTTTCCCTAAAAAATCCAAAAAATCCCTAAAAAATCCCCAAATTTTCCCAAAAAATCCCCAAATTTTCCCAAAAAAATCCAAAAAATCCCCAAATTTTCCCTAAAAAATCCCAAAAAAATCCCCAAATTTTCCCAAAAAAATCCCAAAAAATCCCCAAATTTTCCCTAAAAAAATCCCCAAATTTTCCCCAAAAAATCCCCAAATTTTTCCCTAATAAATCCCAAAAAATCCAAAAAAAATCCCAAAAAAAATCCCAAAAAAATCCCAAAAAAATCCCCAAAAATCCCTAAAAAATCCCCAAATTTTCCCAAAAAAATCCCCAAAAAATCCCAAAAAATCCTAAAAAATCCCCAAATTTTCCCCAAAAAATCCCTGATTTTTCCCTAATAAATCCCAAAAAATCCCCCAAAAATCCCAAAAAATCCCTAAAAAATCCCCCAAATTTTCCCCAAATTTTCCCTAAAAAATCCCCAAATTTTCCCAAAAAAATCCATGATTTTTCCCTAATAAATCCCAAAAAAATCCAAAAAAATACCCAAAAAATCCCCAAAAATCCCTAAAAAATCCCCAAATTTTCCCCAAATTTTCCCTAAAAAATCCCCAAATTTTCCCAAAAAAATCCATGATTTTTCCCTAATAAATCCCAAAAAAATCCCAAAAAAATACCCAAAAAATCCCCAAAAATCCCTAAAAAATCCCCAAATTTTCCCAAAAAATCCCAAAAAAATCCCTTAAAAAATCCCCAAAAAATCCCCAAAAAATCCCCAAATTTTCCCCAAAAAATCTCAAAAAATCCCAAAAAATCCCTAAAAAATCCCCAAATTTATTTTCCCCAAAAAATCCCCGATTTTTCCCTAATAAATCCCAAAAAAATCCCAAAAAATCCCAAAAAAATCCCAAAAAAAATCCCCAAATTTTCCCAAAAAATCCCAAAAAATCCCTAAAAAAAATCCCCAAAGTTTCCCCAAAAAATCCCCAAAAAATCCCTAAAAAATCCCCAAAAATCCCCAAAAAATCCCCCAAAATCCCCAAATTTCCCCAAAAATCCCAACCCCCCCCGTGCCGCACTCACTGCGCCGCGCCCCGAGCGTCCCCAGCAGCAGCAGCAGCGTCACCGCCAGGGCCACCAGGGCCACCAGGGCCACCAGGGCCACCAGGGCCACCCTCGGTGCCACCCGCGGGGTCACCCCGGGGGTCCCCGGGGCGGGGGAGGGGCGCGCCTTGGGGGGCCCCGCGGGGGGGGAGGGGTCCAGGGGCTCGTAGGGGTCCTCGTCGGGGGCGGGGTGGGGACAGCCTGCGGGGACACGGGGGACACGCGGGGTGGCACCTGGGGACAGCGCCCCGAGGGGTTGGGGACAGCGCTGGGGACACCTGGAGGGGTTGGGGACACCTGGAGGGGTTGGGGACACCTGGAGGGGTTGGGGACATCCTTGGGGACACCTGGAGGGGTTGGGGACAGGAATGGTGGCACCTGGAGGGGTTGGGGACACCTGGAGGGGTTGGGGACAGGGCTGGGGACACCTGGAGGGGTTGGGGACAGGGCTGGGGACACCTGGAGGGGTTGGGGACAGGGCTGGGGACACCTGGAGGGGTTGGGGACACCTGGAGGGGTTGGGGACAGGGATGGGGACACCTGGAGGGGTTGGGGACATCCTTGGGGACATCAGGAGGGGTTGGGGACAGGGCTGGGGGCAGCGCTGGTGGCACTTGAGGACATCTGGAGGGGTTTGAGAGAGTGCTGGTGGCACTTGGGGACAGGTTTGGGGACACATGGAGGGGTTGGGGACAGGGCTGGTGGCACTTCAGGACATCTAAAGAGGTTGGGGACAGGGCTGGGGGCACCCGGAGGGGTTGGGGACAGGTTTGGGGACACATGGAGGGGTTGGGGACAGCGCTGGTGGCACTTGAGGACATCCCTGGGGACATCTGGAGGGGTTGGGGACATCCTTGGGGACACCTGGGGACATCTGAAGAGGTTGGGGACAGGGCTGGGGACTTCTAAAGGGGTTGGGGACAGCGCTGGTGGCACCTGGAGGGGTTGGGGACATCCTTGGGGACACCTGGAGGGGTTGGGGACAGGGTGGGGACATCTAAACGGGGTTGGGGACAGGTTTGGGGACATCTGGAGGGGTTTGGGGACAGTTCTGATGGCACTTGGGGACATCTAAAGGGGTTGGGGACAGGGCTGGTGGCACTTGGGGACATCTGGAAGGGTTGGGGACCGGTTTGGGGTCATCTAAAGAGGTTGGGGCAGCGCTGGTGGCACTTGGGGACATCCTTGGGGACACCTGGAAGGGTTGGGGACAGGGCTGGGGACACCTGGGGACATTGAAATAGGTTGGGGACAGGGCTGGGGGCATCGGGAGGGGTTGGGGACAGGTTTGGGGACAGCACTGGTGGCACTTGGGGACACCTGGAGGGGTTGGGGACAGGTTTGGGGACATCTAAAGGGGTTGGGGACAGCTGGAGACATCTGGAAGGGTTGGGGACAGCTCTGGTGGCACTTGAGGACATCCCTGGGGACATCTGGAGGGGTTGGGGACGTCCTTGGGGACATCTAAAGAGGTTGGGGACAGCGCTGGTGGCACTTGGGGACACCCTCAGGGGTTGGGGACAGCTGCCAGGTGCCACCACCCGCTCTGGGGACACTTCTTGGTCACCCGGGACATGGAGGTGACACCAGGGACGGGGAGGTGACACCAGGGACGGGGAGGTGACAGTGAGGTGACATTGAAGATTGGACAGGGAGGTGACACTGGGGACAATGAAGTGACATTGGGGACATGGAGGTGACACCGAGGACATGGAGGTGACACCGAGGACGTGGAGGTGACACCAGAGACATTGAAGTGACATTGGGGACATGGAGGTGACACCGAGGACAGGGAGGTGACACTGGGGACAGGGAGGTGACACTGAGGTGACACCAGGGACAGGGAGGGGACAATGAAGGGCAGGACAGGAGGTGACATCGAGGACAGGGAGGTGACACTGGGGTGACATCAAGGACATTGAGATGACACTGGGGACAGGACAAGGGAGGTGACACCAAAGACAGGGAGGTGACACTGAGGATGGGGAGGTGACACTGAGGTGACACCAAGGACATTGAGGTGACACTGGGGACAGGACAGGGGAGGTGACACCAAAGACAGGGAGGTGACACCGAGGACATTGAGTTGACACCAGGGACAGGGAGGTGACATCGAGGCCATTTAGGTGACATCGAAGACAGGGAGGTGACACTGAGGTGACACTAGGACAGGTAGGTGACATCAAGGACAGGGAGGTGACATTGAGGGGAGGTGACACTGGGGACAGGGAGGTGACACCAAGGACAGGACAGGGGAGGTGACACTGAGGTGACACTGGGGACATTTAGGTGACATCGAAGACAGGGAGGTGACACTGAGGTGACATCAAGGACAGGGAGGTGACACTGGGGACAGGGAGGTGGCATTGAAGACAGGGAGGTGACATTGGGGACAGAGAGGTGACACTGAGGTGACACAGGTGACAGGGAGGTGACACTGGGGACAGGGAGGTGACACTGAGGATGGGGAGGTGACACTGAGGTGACACCAAGGACAGGGAGGTGACATTGAAGACAGGGAGGTGACACTGAGGTGACACTGGGGACAGGGAGGTGACAGTGAAGGACAGGACAGGGAGGTGACATTGAGGACAGGGAGGTGACACTGAGGTGACACCAAGGACATTGAGGTGACACTGGGGACAGGACAGGGGAGGTGACACCAAAGACAGGGAGGTGACACTGAGGATGGGGAGGTGACACTGAGGTGACACCAAGGACAGGGAGGTGACATTGAAGACAGGGAGGTGACACTGGGGTGGCACAGGTGACATCGGTGGCCGTACCTTCCCCGGCTGCCCAGGCCGTGTCCAGCGCCGTCTCCACGTTCCCGTACATTGTCCCCAACTGTGTCCCCAATGTCCCCAAGAGTGTCCCCAGTGTCCCCAACAATGTCCCCAATGTCCCCAATGTCCCCAGCCGTGTCCCCAATTGTGTCCCCAGGCCTGTCCCCGCTGATAACGCCCGCAGGGGACAAGGGGGGGACAGGAAGTGGCCCCGGTGTCCCCTCCCCCCGTCCCAGCGGAGGTGGCACCAGGGCACTGTCCCCAACCCGGGGGTGGCAGTGCCACTGTCACCACGGTGTCCCCAAGGCCGGGGTGTCCCCAGGGTGATCTCCAGGGTGTCATTGTCACCAGGGTGTCCCCAAGGGTATCACTGTCACCGTGCTGTCCCCAGGGCGGTGTCCCCAAGCCCAGGGTGGCACTGTCACCACGGTGTCCCTGTCCCCAAGGCTGGGATGTCCCCAGGGTGATCTCCAGGGTGCCACTGTCACTGTGGTGTCCCCAAGGGCGTCATTGTCACCACGGTGTCCTCATGGCTGGGGTGGCACTGTCATCAGAGTGTCCCCAAGGGTGGTCAGGGTGTCCCCAAGCCCAGGGTGTCCCCAAGGCTGTCACTGTCACCCGGAGATGTCCCCAAGGCTGTCACTGTCCCCAGGGTGTCCCCAGGGCGGTGTCCCCCAAGCCCAGGGTGGCACTGTCACCACGGTGTCCCAAACCCAGGATGTCCCCAAGGTGATCTCCAGGGTGTCTTTGTCCCCAGGGTGGTGTCCCCAAGCCCAGGGTGGCACTGTCCCCAGCGTGTCCCCAAACCCAGGATGTCCCCACGGTGTCCCCAAGGCTGTCACTGTCCCCAGGGTGCTGTCCCCAAGCCCAGGGTGGCACTGTCCCCAGGGTGTCCCTGTCCCCAAGGCTGGGATGTCCCCAAGCCCAGGGTGTCATTGTCACCACGGTGTCCCCAAGGCTGTCACTGTCCCCAGGGTGTCCCCAGGGCAGTGTCCCCAAGCCCAGGGTGGCACTGTCACCAGCGTGTCCCTGTCCCCAAGGCTGGGATGTCCCCAAGGTGGCCACCAGGGTCTCTTTGTCACCACGGTGTCCCCACGGCCAGGGTGGCCCCAGGGTGTCATTGTCCCCAAGGTGTCCCCAAGGGTGTCTTTGTCACGAGGATGTCCCCAAAGCTGGGGTGGCACTGTCACCACGGCGTCCCCAGGGGGGTCTCCAGGGTGTCCCTGCCACCTGAGTGTCCCCAAGGGTGTCACTGTCCCCAGGGTGTCCCCAAGGCCAGGGTGGCACTGTCACCAGGGTTTCCCTGTCCCCAGTGTCCTCATGGCTGGGGTGGCACTGCCACCAGAATGTCCCCAAGCCCAGAGTGTCCCTGTCCCCGGGGTGTCCCCAAGGCCCTGTCCCTTGTCCCCCCGGTGTCCCCAGGGAGGTGGCACTGTCCCTGTCCCTGTCCCTGTCCCCTCTGTCCCTGTCCCTGTCCCTGTCCCCGTCCCCGTCCCTGTCCCTGTCCCTGTCCCTGTCCCTGTCCCCGTCCCTGTCCCTGTCCCCGTCCCCGTCCCTGTCCCTGTCCCTGTCCCTGTCCCTGTCCCCGTCCCTGTCCCCCCCCGGATGTCCCCGAGGCCCCACAGGAAGAGCCGGGCGCTATCGGCCCCGCCAGCCCCGGCCACCTCCTGTCCCCTGTCACCAAGTGTCACCAAGTGTCACCAAGTGTCCCCAAATGTCACCTCAGTGTCCCCAAACGTCACCTCAGTGTCCCCTCAAACTCTGAGGGGACATTTTGGGACACCTTGAGACACTGGGGTGACATTTGGGGACCCCGAGGGGACATTTGGGGACACTGAGGTGACATTTGGGGACACCGGGGTGACACACGGAGCGCTGTCGCCATCGCCGCCCCCACAGTTCCCGCCCCGCACCCCCGACGCGCTGCGATTGGTTGATTTCGCTGATTGACACACATACGGGCCAATCGGAAGCGAGCACCGCTCAAAAGTGGAGGGGCCGTTGTTCAAGGGAACTGTCCCGCCTCCCCAGCGCTATGATTGGCTCAGGTGTCTGAATGACAAGATAACAGACCAATAAGAGCAGAGAACCCAGAAGCGTGCTTCGATTGGCTGACCACTGTGATTGACACAATCGCGGGCGAATCATAGCAAAGCACCGCCCAAACACGGAAAATATACATCATCGCGCTTTATGGTCTCACCCCCTCCGCCCCGTGATTGGCTGAGCCCTCTGATTGACAGCCACACCAACCAATCACCACCGCGCACCACCAAACCCGGAAGCGCCGCTTCAAAGACCAAAACCCGGGAATATTTTGGAGCAAAACCGAGAGATTTCGGGATTTTCCCGTTTTATTCTCCCTCCCCCTCCGCCGGCGGAGCCTTCCGGGGCCTCTTCTGCAGCAGCCGCCGCGCGGGGGACCCCGGCAGCCGCCGGAACGCTCTGGAAGCTGCAAAAAACCAGAAAAAAACCCCAAATGCCCGCCAAAATTCGCAGGATTTTGGGCAATTTTGGGCGATTTTTGGCGGTTTCGCTCACCCAGCTTCTCCGAGAGGTCCCTGAGGGAGCGGCTGCTCTGCTCCTGGAATTCCAGCACCATCTTCCCGGCCTCCTGGGCCTCATCCACCTGGAAATCACCAAAATTCCAACGAGAAAAGGGGGAAAATTGATAAAATTTAAGAAAATGGAGGGGGTTTGCCCAAATGTGGGGTTTTTCGCCCCAAAAAGCCTCACCAGGAGCCGCAGGGAGTCGAGGACGGGGCCCTGCTGGGCCAGCACGGCGCCGTAGTCGGGCTTGGAGTCCAAAATTTGGGATTTGGGGAGGGGGGCAGGGGGCCAGGGGGGCGACCCCGAGCGGAGCTGCTCCAAATTCCTGGGGGGAAAAAATGGGATTTTGGGGAAAATGGGGTTTGGGGGGAAAAATGGGATTTGGGGGGGAAAATGGGATTTTGGGAAAAATGGGGTGTGGGGAAAAATGGGGTGTGGGGAAAAATGGGGATTTTGGGAAAAATGGGGTTTGGGGGGAAAAATGGGGTTTGGGGGGAAAATGGGGATTTTGGGAAAAACGGGGATTTTGGGGAAAATGGGGTTTGGGGGGAAAAAAGGGGATTTTGGGGGAAATGGGATTTTGGGGAAAAGGGGGATTTTGGGGAAAAGGGGGATTTTGGGGAAAATGGGGTTTGGGGGGAAAATGGGGATTTTGGGGAAAAATTTTGGGGATTTAGGGAAAAAAATGGGGATTTTAGAGAGAAATTTGGTGATTTTGGGGGGAAATTTGGGGATAATTGTGGGAATTTTGGGAAAAACGGGGGTTTGGGGGGAAAAATGGGGGGAAAAATGGGGGGGAAATGGGGATTTTGGGAAAAATGGGGGATTTTGGGGGGGAATTTAGGGAGTTTGGGGGGAAAATGGGGATTTTTAGAGGGGGAAATGGGGTTTTGGGGGAAAAAATGGGGGGAAAAACAGGGATTTTGGGGAAAATGGGGGTTTGGGGGAAAAAAGGGGATTTTGGGGGGGAAAAATGGGGGGGATGGGGATTTTTGGGGGAAAAAAGGGGAAATTTGGGGGAAAAATTGGGAATTTTAGGAGGGAAATTTGGGGATTTTGGGGGGAAAAAAGGGAAATTTGGGGGGAAAATAATGGGGATTTTGGGGGGGAAAATGGAGATTTGGGGGGGATTTTGGGATTTTGGGGAAATGGGGATTGGTGGGAATAAAAAGGGATTTTTGGGGAAAAATGGATTTTGGGAAAAAAAGGGGATTTGGGGGGAAATGGGGATTTTGGGGGAAAAAAAGGGAAATTTGGGGGGAAAAATGGGAAATTTGGGGGGGAAATTTAGGGATTTTAGGAAAAAATGGGGATTTTGGGGAGAAATTTGGGAATTTGGAGGGAAATTTAGGGATTTGGGGGGGAAATTTGGGGATAAAATGGGGGAATTTTGGGGATAAAATGTGGGAATTTGGGGAATAAAAAGGGGAATTTAGGGAATCAAAAAGGGAATTTTGGGGATAAAAGTGGGGAATTTTGGGATCAAAGTGGGAATTTTTGGGATAAACTTGGGAATTTAGGGAATAAAAAAGGGAATTTGGGGATAAAAGTGGGAATTTGGGGATAAATGTTGGGATTTGGGGATAAAATGGGAATTTTGGGGATAAAAAGGGGAATTTTGGGATTCAAAGTGGGAATCTTGGGATCAAAGTGGGAATTTGGGGATTAAATGTGGGAATTTGGGGAATAAATTTTGGGATTTGGGGATAAAAGTTGGGATTTGGGGATAAAATGTGGGAATTTTGGGGATAAAAGTGGGGAATTTGGGGAATAAATGTTGGGATTTGGGGATAAATGTGGGAATTTGGGGATTAAATATGGGAATTTTGGGAATAACTGTGGGAATTTGGGCATAAAAAGGGGAATTTTGGGATTCAATGTAGGAATCTTGGGATCAAAGTGGGGATTTAGGGAATAAAAAGGGGAATTTAGGGAATCAAAAAGGGAATTTTGGGGATCAAAGTGGGAATTTGGGGATAAAATGTGGGGAATTTTGGGGATAAAATGTGGGAATTTTGGGTATTAAATGTGGGAATTTGGGGATAAATGTTGGGATTTGGGGATAAAATGTGGGAATTTTGGGATAAAAGTGGGGAATTTTGGGGATAAAATGTGGGAATTTTGGGTATTAAATGTGGGAATTTGGGGATAAATGTTGGGATTTGGGGATAAAATGTGGGAATTTTGGGGATAAAAAGGGGAATTTTGGGATTCAAAGTGGGAATCTTGGGATCAAAGTGGGAATTTAGGGAATAAAAAGGGGAATTTAGGGAATAATTGTGGGAATTTGGGGATAAAATGGGGGAATTTTGGGGATAAAAAGGGGAATTTAGGGAATCAAAAAGGGAATTTTGGGGATAAAAGTGGGGAATTTTGGGGATCAAATGTGGGAATTTAGGAACTGAAAGGAGAATTTTGGGATCAAAGTGGGAATCTTGGGATCAAAGTGGGAATTTAGGGAATAAAAAGGGGAATTTAGGGAATAAAAAGGGGAATTTAGGGAATAACTGTGGGAATTTGGGGATAAAAGTGGGAATTTTTGGGATCAAATGTGGGAATTTGGGGACTAAAAAGGGGAATTTAGGGAATAACGGTGGGAATTTTTGGGATAACGGTGGGAATTCTCACCTGGCGGCCTCCTGGGAGCGCTGCAGGTGCTGCTGCAGGAGCCCCTGCCAGGCCTGCAGCTCCCCCCGGAACCTGCGCGGGACAGGGGCACAGGGGGACACGCGCGTCCCCAAGGGCCCCAGGTGTGTCCAGGGGTGTCCAGGTGTGTCCCCAAGGGCCCCAGGTGTGTCCAGGGGTGTCCAGGTGTGTCCCCAAGGGCCCCAGGTGTGCCCAGGTGTGCCCCAGGTGTGTCCAGGTGTGCCCCAGGTGTGTCCCCAAGGGCCCCAGGTGTGTCCAGGGGTGTCCAGGTGTGTCCCCAAGGGCCCCAGGTGTGCCCAGGTGTGCCCCAGGTGTGTCCAGGTGTGCCCCAGGTGTGTCCCCAAGGGCCCCAGGTGTGTCCAGGTGTGTCCCAGGTGTGTCCCCAAGGGCCCCAGGTGTGTCCAGGTGTGTCCAGGTGTGTCCCCAAGGGCCCCAGGTGTGCCCAGGTGTGTCCCAGGTGTGTCCCCAAGGGCCCCAGGTGTGTCCAGGTGTGTCCAGGCGTGTCCCCAAGGGCCCCAGGTGTGTCCCCAAGGGCCCCAGGTGTGTCCAGGTGTGTCCCAGGTGTCCCCTCCCCACTCCAGGTGTGTCCCCAAGGGCCCCAGGTGTGTCCAGGTGTGTCCCCAAGGGCCCCAGGCGTGTCCAGGTGTGTCCCCAAGGGCCCCAGGCGTGTCCCCAAGGGCCCCAGGTGTGTCCAGGTGTGTCCCCAAGGGCCCCAGGTGTGTCCCCAAGGGCCCCAGGTGTGTGCCAGGTGTGTCCAGGTGTGTCCCCAAGGGCCCCAGGTGTGTCCCAGGCGTGTCCCCAAGGGCCCCAGGGGTGTCCAGGTGTGTCCAGGTGTGTCCCCAAGGGCCCCAGGTGTGTGCCAGGTGTGTCCAGGTGTGTCCCCAAGGGCCCCAGGTGTGTCCCAGGTGTGTCCCCAAGGGCCCCAGGGGTGTCCCCAAGGGCCCCAGGGGTGTCCAGGTGTGTCCAGGCGTGTCCCCAAGGGCCCCAGGTGTGTCCCCAAGGGCCCCAGGTGTGTCCAGGTGTGTCCAGGTGTCCCCCAGGTGTGTCCCAGGTGTGTCCCAGGTGTCCCCTCCCCACCCCAGGTGTGTCCAGGTGTGTCCCAGGTGTCCCCTCCCCACCCCAGGTGTGTCCAGGTGTGTTCCAGGTGTCCCCACTCCAGGTGTGTCCCCTGGTGCACCCCCAGGTGCATCCCAGGTGTGTCCCCAAGCCCTCCCAGGTGTCCCCTCCCCATTCCAGGTGTCCCCAGGTGTGTCCCCAATGTCCCCAGAGTGTCCCCAGGTGTCCCCAGGGTGCCCCAGGTGTGTCCCCAATGTCCCCAGATGTCCCCAATGTCCCCCAGGTGTCCCCAGGTGTGTCCCCAAGGTGTCCCCAGGGTGCCCCAGGTGTCCCCAATGTCCCCAAGGTGTCCCCGGTGTCCCCACCTGGCCATGAGCAGCTTCAGCTGAGCCACGGATTCCTGCAGGGCCGGATCCAGGGAATCCCTGCGGGGAAGGAGCCGGCATTGCCAAACATTCCCAAATTTTGGGGCAAATCCAGAGAGAATTCCAAAAAATCACAAATTTTGGGGCAGATCCAGAGAAAATTCCCTAAAATTCAGGGCAAATCCAGAGAGAAAATTCCCAAAAAAATCCCAAATTTTGGGAAAATGAAGAGAAAATTCCCCAAAATTCAGGGCAAATCCAGAGAGAATTCCCCAAATTTTGGGGTAAATCCAGAGAGAATTCCCAAAAAATCACAAATTTTGGGCAAATGAAGAGAAAATTCCCCAAAATTTGGGGTAAACCCAGAGAGAATTCCCAAAAATTCCCCAATTAAAGGGTAAATCCAGAGAGAATTCCCAAAAATTGCTAAATTTTGGGGCAGATCCAGAGAAAATTCCCCAAAATTCCCACACTTTGGGGTAAATCCAGAGAAAATTCCCGAAAATTTGGGGCAAATCCAGAGAGAATTCCAAAAAATTCCCACATTTTGGGGCAGATCCAGAGAAAATTCCCAAAAATTCCCCAATTTTGGTGCAAATCCAGAGAGAATTCCCAAAAATTCCCAAATTTAAGGGTAAATCCAGAGAAAATTCCCCAAAATTCAGGGCAAATCCAGAGAAAATTCAAAAAAATCCCAAATTTCAGGGTAAATCTAGAGAGAATTCCCAAAAAATCACAAATTTTGGCCAAATGAAGAGAAAATTCCCCAAAATTTGGGGTAAACCCAGAGAAAATTTCCAAAAATTCCCCAATTTTGGTGCAAATCCAGAGAAAATTCCCCAAAATTCGGGGTAAATCCAGAGAGAATTCCAAAAAATTCCCAAATTTTGGGGCAGATCCAGAGAAAATTCCCCAAAATTCCCACGTTTTGGGGTAAATCCAGAGAAAATGCCCCAAAATTTGGGGCAAATCCAGAGAGAATTCCAAAAAATTCCCACATTTTGGGGCAGATCCAGAGACAAGTCCCAAAAAATCCCAAATTTTGGGCAAATGAAGAGAAAATTCCCCAAAATTCAGGGCAAATCCACACAAAATTCCAAAAAATTCTCAAATTTCGGGGTACATCCAAAGAGAATTCCCAAAACTTCCCAAATTTTGGGGCAGATGCAGAGAAAATTTCCAAAAATTCCCAAATTTTGGTGCAAATCCACAGAAAATTTCCAAAAATCCCCAAATTTGTGTGCAAATTCAGAGAGAATTCCAAAAAAATCCCAAATTTAAAGGTCCATCCAGAGAATTCCCCAAAATTCCCAAATTTGGGGGCAAATCCAGAGAAAATTCCCCAAAATTTGGAATTTTTTTTCAGATTTCCATGGATTTTTGGGGGATTTTTTTGGGATTTCTGTGGATTTTTGGGGGGGATTTCCATGGATTTTTTGGGGATTTCCGTAGATTTTTTGGGGATGTTTTTTTTTTAATTTCCATGGATTTTTTGGGTTTCCATAGATTTTTTGGGGGGATTTTTTTTTTTTGATTTCTGTAGATTTTTTGGGGATTTTTTGGGATTTCCATTCATTTTTTTGGATTTTTTTTTGGATTTCCATGGATATTTTTGGGATATTTTGTGATTTCCATGGATTTTTGGGGGGATTTTTATGGATTTTTTTGGGGGATTTCCATGGATTTTTTGGGATGTTTTGGGATTTCCATGGTTTTTTTTTTGGGGGGGGGGGATTTCCATGGATTTTTTGGGGATTTTTTTTGGGATTTCCATGGATTTTTTGGGGGATTTTTATGGATTTTTTTGGGGATTTCCATGGATTTTTTGGGATTTCCATGTGGTTTTTTTTGGGGGGGATTTCCATGTTGTTTTGGGGATTTTTTTTTGATTTCTGTAGATTTTTTGGGGGATTTTTTGGAATTCCCTGGATTTTTTGGGGGATTTTTTTTTGGAATTCCATGGATTTTTTTGGGGATTTTTTTTAGGAATTCCATGGATTTTTTGGGGGGGATTTTTGGGGATTTCCATGGATTTTTGTCAGATTATTTTTTTTATTTCCCTGGATTTTTTTTGGGTTTCCGTGGATTTTTTGGGGGGATTTTTATGGATTTTTTTGGGATTTCCATGGATTTTTTTCAGATTTCTGTGGATTTTTTGGGGATTTTTTTTTATTTCCATGGATTTTTTTCCCCTCCCAGGCTGGAAATCCCCAATTTTTGCCCTGGAAATTCCCAATTTTTGGGGTTTTTGCCCCAAATCCTGACCCCGGGCTCGGCTCCACGCAGTTCTGGAGGGTCCCATCGTGGAGCAGCCTCTGGAGGAGCCTCTGGAATTCCTCTGTGCCCTTCTGGACTGAGGAAAAATGGGAAAAAAAATCATTAAAACCCACCCTGGAATTAATTATTCACTCATTATTAATTAACTGTTAATTTTTAAAATTAAATTTAGCGATTTAAGGTCGTTTTCCTGGTAATTTTTTACCCAAATTCCTGAATTTTTAAGGAATCAGGAAGGCCCAGGAATCCCTCAGGATCTTTTTTGACCCCCTCCAATTAATTAGTGATTAATTATCAATTAATTAAATTTTTTCTCATGTTCTTGTCTTTTTTTGTGACCAAAATTCCCAATTTTTTTGGCAATCAGGAGCTGCTCTGACCCTCCCCCAATCCATTACTGATTGTTGGTTAATTGCTAATTAACTTTTCATTAATTAACAATGAATTTATTAATAACTATTAATTTCATTCACGTCCCTGTCTTTTTTTTTAATTAAAATTCCTGATTTTTTGAGCAATCAGGAAAACCCAGGAGCCTTTTGAACCCCCCCAGGATTAATTACAAATTAATTCTTAATTAATTCCGCTTTTTCCACAGAAATCCCAAATTTTTGGGGTCTCCGCCCATTTGGGGGGTTGGGAATTTGGGATTTTGAGGGGAAAATCCCAAATTTTGGGGATTTTGGGGGCTCCAATCCCAACCGTTGGCAGCGAAAGCCTCGGGGTCGAAGCCTTCGGATTCCTGCAGGGCCTGCTGCAACTTCCGGGCAGAAAACTGGGGGAAAAACGGGGAAAATGGGAAAATTCAATAAAATATGGGAAAAAATCAACAAAAAATGGGAAAAGTTCAACAAGAAATGGGGAAAAATGGGAAAAGTTCAACAAGAAATGGGGAAAAATGGGAAAAGTTCAATAAAAATGGGAGAAAATGGGAAAAAATGGGAAAAGTTCAACAAGAAATGGGGAAAATGGGGAAAATGGGAAAAGGTCAATAAAAAACGGGAAAAAATCAACAAAAAATGGGAAAAGTTCAACAAGAAATGGGGAAAATGGGGAAAATGGGAAAAGGTCAATAAAAAACGGGAAAAAATCAACAAAAAATGGGAAAAGTTCAACAAGAAATGGGGAAAAATGGGAAAAGTTCAACAAGAAATGGGGGGAAATGGGAAAAGTTCAATAAAAATGGGAGAAAATGGGAAAAAATGGGAAAAGTTCAACAAAAACTGGGGGAAAATGGGGAAAATGGGAAAAATTCAATAAAATATGGGAGAAAATCAACAAAAAATGGGAAAAGTTCAACAAGAAATGGGGAAAAATGGGAAAAGTTCAACAAGAAATGGGGAAAAATGGGAAAAGTTCAATAAAAATGGGAGAAAATGGGAAAAAATGGGAAAAGTTCAACAAAAACTGGGGAAAAAATGGGGAAAATGGGAAAAATTCAATAAAATATGGGAGAAAAAGAACAGAAATGGGAAAAGTTCAATAAAAAATAGGAGAAAAACAACAAAAATGGGAAAAGTTCAACAAAAAATGGGAGAAAAAGAACAGAAATGGGAAAAGTTCAACAAGAAATGGGGAAAAAATGGGGAAAGTTCAATAAAATATGGGAAAAAATCAACAAAAAAAGGGAAAAGTTCAACAAAAAGGGGAGAAAAAGAACAGAAATGGGAAAAGTTCAATAAAACATGGGAGAAAAAGAACAGAAATGGGAATTAGTCAACAAAAAATGGGGAAAAATGGGAAAAAATGGGAAAAAATGGGCAAAGTTCAACAAAAAACGGGAGAAAAAGAACAGAAATGGGAAAAGTTCAACAAGAAATAGGAGAAAAAGAACAGAAATGGGAATTAGCCAACAAGAAATGGGGAAGAATGGGAAAAGTTCAATAAAATATGGGAATTAGTCAACAAAAAATGAGAAAAAATGGGAAAAGTTCAACCAAAAATGGGAGAAAAACAACAAAAAATGGGAATTAGTCAACAAGAAATGGGAAAAAAAAGGGAAAAAATGGGAAAAGTTCAACCAAAAATGGGGGAAAAAGAACAGAAATGGGAATTAGTCAAGAAGAAATGGGGAAAAATGGGAAAAATTCAATAAAAATGGGAAAATACAATAAAAAATGGAAATTATTCAATAAAAAATGGGGAAAATGGGAAAAATTCAATAAAATATGGAAAAAAATCAACAAAAAATGGGAAAAGTTCAACAAGAAATGGGGAAAAATGGGGAAAGTTCAACAAAAAATGGGGAAAAATGGGAAAAGTTCAATAAAAATGGGAGAAAATGGGAAAAAATGGGAAAAGTTCAACAAAAACTGGGGGAAAATGGGAAAATTCAATAAAATATGGGAAAACATCAACAAAAAATGGGAAAAGTTCAACAAGAAATGGGGAAAAATGGGGAAAATGGGAAAAGGTCAATAAAAAATGGAAGAAAATCAACAAAAAATGGGAAAAGTTCAACAAGAAATGGGGAAAAATGGGAAAAGTTCAACAAAAATGGGAGAAAATGGGAAAAAATGGGAAAAGTTCAACAAAAACTGGGGAAAAAATGGGGAAAATGGGAAAATTCAATAAAATATGGGAGAAAATCAACAAAAAATGGGAAAAGTTCAACAAGAAATGGGGAAAAATGGGAAAAGTTCAACAAAAATGGGAGAAAATGGGAAAAAATGGGAAAAGTTCAACAAAAACTGGGGAAAAATGGGGAAAATGGGAAAAATTCAATAAAATATGGGAGAAAATCAACAAAAAATGGGAAAAGTTCAACAAGAAATGGGGAAAAATGGGGAAAATGGGAAAAGGTCAATAAAAAATGGAAGAAAATCAACAAAAAATGGGAAAAGTTCAACAAGAAATGGGGAAAAATGGGAAAAGTTCAACAAAAATGGGAGAAAATGGGAAAAAATGGGAAAAGTTCAACAAAAACTGGGGAAAAAATGGGGAAAATGGGAAAATTCAATAAAATATGGGAGAAAATCAACAAAAAATGGGAAAAGTTCAACAAGAAATGGGGAAAAATGGGAAAAGTTCAACAAAAATGGGAGAAAATGGGAAAAAATGGGAAAAGTTCAACAAAAACTGGGGAAAAATGGGGAAAATGGGAAAAATTCAATAAAATATGGGAGAAAATCAACAAAAAATGGGAAAAGTTCAACAAGAAATGGGGAAAAATGGGGAAAATGGGAAAAGGTCAATAAAAAATGGAAGAAAATCAACAAAAAATGGGAAAAGTTCAACAAAAAGGGGAGAAAAAAAACAGAAATGGGAAAAGTTCAACAAAAAACGGGAAAAAAATGGGAAAAGGTCAATAAAAAATGGGAGAAAAAGAACAAAAATGGGAATTAGCCAACAAAAAATGGGAAAAAATGGGGAAAAACGGGGAAAAATGGGAAAAGTTCAATAAAAATGGGAGAAAAAGAACAAAAATGGGAAAAGGTCAATAAAATATGGGAAAAGTTCAACAAAAAATGGGAAAAAATGGGAAAAGTTCAACAAAAAATGGGAATTATTAAATAAAAAATGGGAAAAAAATGGGAAAAAATGGGAAAAATTTGACAAAAAATGGGAGAAGAAGAACAGAAATGGGAATTAGACAACAAGAAATGGGAAAAATGGGAAAAATTCAATAAAAATGGGGAAAATACAATAAAAAATGGGAATTATTGAATAAAAAATGGGGAAAATGGGGAAAATTCAATAAAATATGGAAAAAAATCAACAAAAAATGGGAAAAGTTCAACAAGAAATGGGGAAAAATGGGAAAAGTTCAACAAAAATGGGAGAAAAAGAACAAAAATGGGAAAAGTTCAACAAAAAACGGGAGAAAAAGAACAGAAATGGGAAAAGTTCAACAAAAAACGGGAAAAAAATGGGAAAAGTTCAATAAAATATGGGAAAAAATCAACAAAAAAAGGGAAAAGTTCAACAAAAAGGGGAGAAAAAGAACAGAAATGGGAATTAGTCAACAAAAAATGGGAAAAAATGGGGAAAAATGGGCAAAGTTCAACAAAAAACGGGAGAAAAAGAACAGAAATGGGAAAAGTTCAACCAAAAATGGGAGGAAAAGAACAAAAATGGGAAAAGTTCAACAAAAAATGGGAGAAAAAGAACAGAAATGGGAATTAGCCAACATGAAATAGGAACAAATGGGAATTATTCAAGAATAAATGGGGGGAAATGGAAAAAATGGGAATTATCAGAGAAAAAAGTGGGATTAAATGGGAATTATCCAACAAAAACGAGTAAAAATGGGGAAAGTCCAATAAATATTTGGAAAAATTCAAGGAAAAATTGGGAAAAAATTCCAGAATTTTGGTAAATTCCAGGATTTTGGGTGAATTGATTTACCTGGAAGCTGGAGAGGAGGAGCAGGGAGAGACGTTGGACTTCAGGAAGCTCCAGGCTGATGGATTTGCTCAAATCTGGGAAAAAAAGGGTTAAAAATGGTGAAATTCCCCAAAAAAATCAGCCTGGAATTCCCCAAAAGCAGCTGGAGCAGGGCAGGGTGTGGGGAAAGGAGAAAAAAAAGGAGAAAAATTAAATTTAAGGAGGAAAATTGAATTTAAGGGGAAAATTGGGGGGAAAATAGAGAGGAAAAGGCACAAAAATGGGGGGGAAATAGGAAAAAAATCAAATTTAAGGAGGAAATGGGGAAAAGGAAGAGGGAAAAATCAAATTTAAGGGTCAAGAATTGGGGAAAAGTCAAATTTAAGGGTTAAGAATGGGGGAAAATGGGAAAAAATCAAATTCAAGGTTCAAGCATGGGGGAAAATAGGAAAAAAATCCAATTTAAGGATCAAGAAAGGGGGGAAAATAGGAAAAAAAAATCCAATTTAAGGGTCAAGAATGGGGGGAAATGGGAAAAAAATCAAATTCAAGGTTCAAAAATGGGAAAAATGAAGGAGCAAAGTAAAATTTAAAGATGAAGGGGGGAAAATGGGAAGAAGAAAGAGAGAAAGTCACATTTAAGGAGAAAAATGGGAAAAAAAAAAGAAGAGGAAAAATCACATTTGGGGGGAAAATGAAGAGGAAAAATCACATTTAAGGGAGAAATGGAAAAAGAAAGAGAAAAAAAATCACATTTTGGGGGAAACATGGAAAAATCACATTTGGTGGTAAAAATGGGAAAGAAAAAGGGTGGAAAAATCACATTTAGGGGGGAAAATGGGAAAGAAAAAGGGGGAAAAAATCACATTTAGGAGGGAAAATGGGAAAGAAAAGGGGGGAAAATCACATTTAGGGGAAAAAGGAAAAATCACATTGGGGGTAAAAATGGAAAAGGGGGGGAAAATCATATTTAGAGGAAAAAATGGGAAAGAAAAAGGGGGGAAAAATCATATTTAAGGGGAAAAAGGAAAAAGCACATTTGGGGGTAAAAATGGAAAAGAAAAAGGTGGGAAAATCACATTTGGTGGTAAAAATGGAAAAGAAAAAGGGGGGGAAATCACATTTAGGGGGAAAAAATGGGAAATTACATTTGGTGGTAAAAATGGAAAAGAAAAAGGGGGGGAAATCACATTTAGGGGGAAAATGGAAAAGGAAAAGGGGGAAAAATCACATTTCGAGGGAAAAAATGGGAAATTACATTTGGTGGTAAAAATGGAAAAGAAAGAGGGGGAAAAAATCACATTTGGGGGGAAAATGGGAAAAAGGAAAAATCACATTTAGGGGGGAAAATGGGAAAATCACATCTGGTGGTAAAAATGGAAAAGAAAAAAGGGGAAAAATCACATTTAGGGGGAAAAATGGAAAAGAAAAAGGGGGGAAAATCACATTTAGGGGGAAAAATAGGAAATTACATTTGGTGGTAAAAATGGAAAAGAAAGAGGGGGGAAAAAATCACATTTGGGGGGAAAATGGGAAAAAGGAGAAATCACATTTGGTGGTAAAAATGGAAAAGAAAGAGGGGGAAAAATCACCTTTAGAGGGAAAAAAATGGCAAAAAGGAAGAGGAAAATCCCATTTAGAGAGAAAACCGGGAAAAAAAGAAGAGTCAAAAGCGAGAGGGGGGGGACAAAAAAAACCCCCAAACCCCTCAGTGACAGAAACCCCCAGCTCTCCTCACCCCCCCGGATGGATTTTAATTAACCCGCGCTAACGAAGGCACGAACCGCGCAGCTCCTGGTGCACGGGGGGCAGCGATTTGCGGCGGGAGCGGCGGCCCTGGAGGCTGGAGCGGCGCCAGGAGCGGCGCTGGCGGCCCTGAGGGCTGGCGACCAGCGGCGACAGGCGGAACGAGTGCAGCGGCGACTCCCGCAGCCGGGGGCTGCTCGCCGCTCTCCTCCTCCTGCCGGCCGAGCCCGGCGTGCCCTTCCTGCCCAGGGGCTTCCACATCGCCTCGGCGCCCGCTGCTTCGGCGGCCGGCTCCGGGGCTGAGGGGAAACGGGAGAAATCAGCGCAAAAAAAGGGAAAAAGAGACTCGGTGATGCTCGGGCTGCTCGCGGTTTCTTGATCCATGAAGGGAAATGGTTGTGAAAAACTTGTTTTTAAAAGTTTAATAGGAATAAAATAGTCATAGAAGTACTCCTCGAGATCTGCTGCCGACTCCGGGGCTGAGGGGAAACGAGGCGAAATCAGCGCAAAAAAGGGAAAAAGAGACTCGGTGATGCTCGGGCTGCGCTGCCTGGTCAGCATTTCTTTGGTCCATAAGGGGAAACAGTTGTGAAAAACTTGTTTTTAAAAGTTTAATAGGAATAAAATGGCCATAGAACTACTCCTCAGCATCTGCTGCCGACTCTGAGGCTGAGGGGAAAAGAGGAGAAATCAGCGCAAAAAAGGGGAAAAGGGACTCGGTGATGCTCAGGCTGCTCGGGATTCCTTGGGTCCATGAGAGGAAATGGTTGTGAAAAACTTGTTTTAAAAGTTTAATAGGAATAAAATGGTTATAAAACTACAAGCAGCATGGGCCGCCGAGTCCGGGGCTGAGGGGAAACGAGGCGAAATCAGCACAAAAAAAGGGAAAAAGAGACTCGGTGATGCTCGGGCTGCTCGCGGTTTCTTGATCCATGAGGGGAAAAGGTTGTGAAAAACTTGCTTTAAAAGTTTAATAGGAATAAAATAGTCATAGAAGTACTCCTCGAGATCTGCTGCCGACACTGGGGCTGAGGGGAAACGAGGTGAAATCAGCGCAAAAAAGGGAAAAAGAGACTCGGGGATGCTCGGGCTGCGCTGCCTGGTCAGCATTTCTTTGGTCCATAAGGGGAAACAGTTGTGAAAAACTTGTTTTTAAAAGTTTAATAGGAATAAAATGGCCATAGAACTACTCCTCAGCATCTGCTGCCGACTCTGAGGCTGAGGGGAAACGAGGCGAAATCAGCGCAAAAAAGGGGAAAAGGGACTCGGTGATGCTCGGGCTGCTCGGGATTCCTTGGGTCCATGAGAGGAAATGGTTGTGAAAAACTTGTTTTAAAAGTTTAACAGGAATAAAATGGTTATAAAACTACAAGCAGCACCTGCTGCCGAGTTCGGGGCTGAGGGGAAACGAGGCGAAATCAGCACAAAAAAGGGAAAAAGAGACTCGGTGATGCTCGGGCTGCTCGCGGTTTCTTGATCCATGAGAGGAAATGGTTGTGAAAAAATTGTTTTTAAAAGTTTAATAGGAATAAAATGGTCATAGAACTACTCCTCAGCATCTGCTGCCGACTCTGAGGCTGACGGGAAACGAGGGGAAATCAGCACGAAAAAAGGGAAAAAGAGACTCGGTGATGCTCGGGCTGCGCTGCCTGCTCAGGATTTCTTGGGTACATGAGAGGAAATGGTTGTGAAAAACTTGTTTTTAAAAGTTTAATAGAAATAACATGGTTATAAAACTACTCCTCAGCATCTGCTGCGGAGGCCAGGTCTGAGGGGAAAAGAGGCGAAATCAGCGCGAAAAAAGGGAAAAAGAGACTCGGTGATGCTCGGGCTGCTCGCGGTTTCTTGATCCATGAGAGGAAAAGGTTATGAAAAACTTGTTTTTAAAAGTTTAATAGGAATAAAATGGTTATAAAATTATATGCAGCATCTGCTGCCAAGTTCGGGGCTGAGGGGAAAAGAGGAGAAATCAGCGCAAAAAAGGGAAAAAGAGACTCGGTGATGCTCGGGCTGCTCGGGATTCCTTGGGTCCATGAGGGGAAAAGGTTGTAAAAAATTTGTTTTTAAAATGTTATTAGGAATAGAATGGTCATAGAACTACTCCTCAGCATCTGCTGCCGACTCTGAGGCTGAGGGGAAACGAGGCGAAATCAGCACAAAAAAAGGGAAAAAGAGACTCGGTGATGCTCGGGCTGCTCGCGGTTTCTTGATCCATGAGAGGAAATGGTTGTGAAAAAATTGTTTTTAAAAGTTTAATAGGAATAAAATGGTTATAAAACTACTCCTCAGCATCTGCTGCCGACTCTGGGGCTGAGGGGAAACGAGGGGAAATCAGCACAAAAAAGGGAAAAAGAGACTCGGTGATGCTCGGGCTGCGCTGCCCGCTCGGGATTTCTTGGGTCCATAAGAAGAAATGGTTTTATCAAGGATTTCAGAGCGCTGAACGTGGCTTTTGTGGCTTTATTTTTAAGCGGGAGTTTAGCCAGTACCTGGAATTTTTGGGATTTCCCGGGATTGAGCAACTCCCGAAAATGCTGGAATGTACCAAAAAAAAAAAAAAATCTTGGAAGTTTAGGGCAATTCCAGAGCCTTAGAATCCCAAAGTTGCCCCCAAATCCTGGCATTATCGAGGCTGGAGAAAGTCCAAAATTCTCCCAAATCCAACTTTTAGCTCGCCACCTCCCAGTCCCCAAAATCACCCGAAGCAGCTCCCCCCTCCACACAGAGCAGCGATTTCTTTCCCTGCCCTTACCTGCCGCGGCCCCTCCGCTCTCAGGGCTGGGTCCGCCGACGCATCGCTGAGGGGAAAAACCGTTACCCGCCTGAAACCGCGGCCACCCTGCGGTTCCCCCGGCCGGGCTGGGCTCCTCCGGTGCTCACCTCGTCCTCCCGTGGCCCGGCCGAGCCCCGCGGGGACGGGGCAGCGGCCGGGCCGGGGGAGCCGCCGGGTCCCGCCGCTGCCTCCGCCATGGCGGTTTCCCGCCGCTCGCTTGCCCTCAGCGCTTTGAGCATGCGCGGAGCCCGCTCCGGCTTCGCCGCCATCTCAGCGCAGGCGCGGGGCGGTGCCTGCCCTCACAGCGGGCACAGTCCGCTCTACCCTTCCCACCCCTCACGATGTTCCCGCCCTTTTCTCGGCTTTCAAAACATTCCCGCTCAATTCTCGCCCCTCATCTTGTTGCCGCCCCTCACGATGTTCTCTTCTTCCACCCCTCACACCCTTCCCGCCTTTCACGCTCCTCACGCCCTTTTCCCACCATGTCTCAACTCTCATCCTGTACCTTCTCCTCACACCCTTCCTGCCCTTTTCCCACCCCTCACAGTCTTCCCGCCATTTTCCCACCCCTCACAGTCCTCCCGCCATTTTCCCACTCCTCACAGTCCTCCTGCCCTTTTCCCACCCCTCACAGTCCTCCTGCCATTTTCCCACCCCTCACAGTCCTCCCGCCATTTTCCCACTCCTCACAGTCCTCCTGCCATTTTCCCACCCCTCACAGTCCTCCCGCCATTTTCCCACTCCTCACAGTCCTCCCGCCATTTTCCCACCCCTCACGCCCTTCCTGCCCTTTTCCCACCCCTCACAGTCCTCCTGCCATTTTCCCACTCCTCACAGTCCTCCCGCCATTTTCCCACTCCTCACACCCTTCCTGCCCTTTTCCCACCCCTCACAGTCCTCCCGCCATTTTCCCACCCCTCACAGTCCTCCCGCCATTTTCCCACTCCTCACACCCTTCCTGCCCTTTTCCCACCCCTCACAGTCCTCCCGCCATTTTCCCACCCCTCACAATCTTCCCAGCATTTTCCTGCCCCTCACACCCTTGCTGCCCTTTTCCCACCCCTCATGTTCTTCCCACCCTTTTCCCACCTCACAATCTTCCCACCATTTTCCCACCCCTCACACCCTTCCTGCCCTTTTCCCACTCCTCACAGTGTTCCTGCCCTTTTCCCACCCCTCAAACCCTTCCCACCATTTTCCTACCCTTCATGATCTTCCCTCCATTTTCCCACCCCTCACCATCTTCCCGCCCTTTTCCCACCTCTCATGATCTTCCCACCATTTTCCCACTCCTCACACCCTTCCCACCATTTTCCCACCCTTCATGATCTTACCACCATTTTCCCACCCCTCACCATCTTCCTGCTCTTTTCCCATCCCTCATGAACCTCCCGCCTGCCGAGCCCAAACCTGAGAGAAAAAAATCAGGAGAAAATGGGAAAAAAAAGGAAAAAAAAAGGCTTTGGAAATTTATTTTTTGGATAAAATCTCAACTGAAAAGGGCAGACTCTGAGAACAGCACCAGAACGGCACAAACCCCCTCAAATTCCCATGGGGAAATCCCGCGGTTTGGCTGTTTTGTGGTCAGTTTGGGGTTTGTCATTTTATTTTTGTACTTTTCCATCAGAAAAAGTGAAGCCATGGAATTTCCCGATATGAAATCCCTTGGAATGACACCAATGGAAGGTCCGGCCTGCGAGCAACGTCCAGCGAGAAGTTTGGTAAAGCAACTTTCCCATTAATTAGCTAAATTAATTAAGAAAAATTTTCTATAGAAATTTCCTATAGAAATTTCCTATAGAAAATTCCAATAGAGAGAACATCCAATTACAATAGGGGGGGTTTAATTAATCTAGAACAGAAATCCCAGCGTAAAAAACCGCACAGAAATGAAAATAAATCCATTTTTTTCCGCTGCAAAACTGGAGACAAACACCAAGAATATTTTTTTTCCTTCTTCTTCAGGTTCTTGGTGTAAAATCCAAGTTTTTTCCTTAAAAAAATGGCATTTTCTGAGGCGAAATGAAGTTATAAATAATCCCGAGTCGGCGCTGAGAGGTAGAGGTGTCGCTGCCATCACAATCTATTGGCTTGTTCTGAGGTAATTAATTCATTGCGAGTCAATCATTCTATCGCCCTGTCATTAATTAACGTTAATTGACCTCTCTCCTCTCAAAAAGGTCCTTTTAATTAAGAAATCTTTAATTGGAGGCGTCGCTGCCCGGGTCGGCGGCGGGGGACGTGATGGACGAGGGGGGTGGCGGCGTCCTGCCAGCTGCCATTGGCCTGAGGGGGCAGAAAATTTAATTAATTCATATTAATTGGCGTTAAATCATCAAGAAATTACCTGTAGATGGCATTATAGAGCATTGTGTGTTTGCAATTGAGGGTGGTTTTAAAAGGAAATAGCAGAAAGTTGATATCCCAAAAAACCTTCTTCTTCTTTTATTTGTATGTTTATAATTTGGTATAAATATAAAAATGTAATTTATGTATTTATAGAAATAAGTAAATTTTCTATATTGCATCTATATAAATAGAATATAAATTTATACATTTTCTCATATATAATATTAATTTATAATGTAAAATATATTTTTTAAGTATTAATTATGTTTCTGATTTATACATTTAAATCTAAATTTATATACTTTATTTAATGTATTTTATATATCATAACAGTAAAAATAATAATAATGATGATTTATAATATAAAAAATTATATATATAAATCTATACATAATTCCATAAATAATTTATTAATATAACAATATAATTATCTATTTTTTTATAATAGATAAATTAATATATCATCTATATGACATTATATAATAATTTTATTATTATATATATTATTTTGCTAGAGATTAAATATATATTTATATTTAAATACATAATTGTTTACATTTAATATATGAATAGTAAATATTAAATATTTTATATATGTAAATAATGAATAGACATATATTAATAACAATATTAAATTTCTTGAAAGGTTTAAATATTTAAAAATTCATCATTTAAATTCCATTTGTCCAGCTTTTCCCCCCATCCCAATATCACCCATTTTGGGGGAAATAATTTAAAAAATAAAATTAAAATTACAATTAAAATAAATTCAAAAAAAGAATTAAAATAAATGTAAAAAAATACAATTTCTGGGTAATATTTTATGAAATCCTAGCTGACCTCGAGGCGCTGCGAGGAGAACAAAGGGCTCCCCACGAGGGGCTCGAACCTCCCCGGCTGCTGCAGGACGTGCTGCAGGGAATCCAGCTGAAAAACCAGAAAAATGGGGAAAAAATGAAAAATAAAGTTAAAAAAACGAATTTAAAAATTCCCAAAATGGGAATTTGTCAGGTAGAGTTCCCGTGGGAATAAAGGATTGGAGTGAGAGGAGGGATTGGAGAATTTGGTAAAAAAATTAGGGAATTTTAATAAGAATTTTAGTGGGAATTTCAAGTGGGAGTAGGGGATTTGTGGAGTTAATAATAAGAATTTCAGTGAGAAATTCAAAGTTTCAATAGGAATTTTACAGGGAATTTCAGTGAGAATTTCACCGAGAATTTCAAAATTTAATGAAGAATTGAATCCCTAATTCCAACAGGAATTTCAGTGAGAATTTCACTCCTGATTTTAATTAATTAATTTAATTTCACCAATAATTTCAGAATTTAATGAAGAATTTAATCCCTGATTCCAACAGGAATTTCAGATTTGCAGCGGGAATTTCAGTGAGAAATTCAAAATTTCAACAGGAATTTCAAAAAGATTTTCAGAATTTAGTAAATTAATATATTTCAGAATTTAATTAAGAATTTTACTCAAAATTTCAGATTTTCAGTGAGAATTTCACAATTTAATGAAGAATTTCACTCCTAATCCCACCAGGAATTTCAGATTTTCAGTAAAACCAGCAATTTAAACAATCCCAAACCTTTAAACACCCCTTAAAATTGAAATAATAATCTGGAAGCATCAATTCCTCTGGGATCCAGGGCAGAATTTGGATCTTTCACCATTTTTATCTCTGGGATCCAGGGCAGAAATTTGGATTTTTTTCCTCCGGGATTCCAGGGCAGAAATTTGTATTTATTTCCCATTTTTTTCCTTTGGGATCCAGGGCAGAAATTTGGATTTTTTTCCTCTGGGATCCAGGGCAGAAATTTGGATTTTTTTCCTCTGGGATCCAGGGCAGAATTTGGATTTTTTTCCCCATTTTTATCTCTGGGATCCAGGGCAGAAATTTGAATTTTTTCCCATTTTTCCTCTGGGATTCCAGGGCAGAAATTTGAATTTATTTCCCATTTTTTTCATTTGAAATCCAAGGCAGAAATCTGGAATTTTTTCCTCTGAATTCCAGGGCAGAAATTTGAATTTTTTCCCATTTTTCCTCTGGAATTCCAGGACAGAAATTTGGATTTTTTCCTCTGAATTCCAGGGCAGAAATTTGGATTTTTTCCCCTGAATTCCAGGGCAGAAATTTGGATTTTTCCCATTTTTCCTCACCTGGGGCTGTGCGCTGGGAGGGCTCTGGTAGGAAGCCAAGGGCTGCAAATTGAGGAAAGAATCCCCAGAATTCGTCATCTTAAAGGACCCAGAGGAAGCTGAAAAAACAACAAAAAAACCCAAAAAATGAAATTAAAATGGAGAATTTTAATGGGTGAGAAATGCACCCAAAATGGTTCTTTAGAAGGGATAAAAATGGAATTAAAAGGGGATAAAAAAGGGAATAAATGGAGTTAAAAGGGGCTAAAAAGGGGAATAAATGGAATTAAAAGGGGATAAAAAGGGAATAAGAGAAATTTTAAAAGGGAATAAAATTGAATAAAACAGGAAATAAAAAGAAAAAAATAAATATAAATGCGGTAAACAGAAATAAAATTAAATATAATGGAAATAAAATTAAATATAAAGGAAATAAACTGAAATAAAGGAAATAAATGGGAAGAAACAGAAATAAAATTAAATATATAGAAAATAAACAGAAATAAATGGAAATAAGGTGCAATAAAAGGACGTTAAAGGAAATAAATGGAATTAAACTGAAATAAAAATGAGTATAAAGGGAATAAATGGAAATAAATAGAAATAAACAGAAATAGAAAGACATTAAAAGTAAAATAAAGGAAATAAATGGAAATGAAGGCAAATAAACAGAAAAAAATTACATTATAAATAAATAAAATGAAATAAAAAGGAAATCAATGGAAATAAAATTAAACTAAATAAAGTGAATTCAACCAAAATAAAATAGGAAAAATCCCAAAAAACCCCAAAATTAAACCAAAATAAAGAGGAATAACAACTCCCACAGTGCTCCCAGCAGCTCATTAATTACCCCGGGGTTAATTAGCAATCCCAGCCCGCTCACCGGAGTTGGGCGGGGAGGGGGAGTGTCCCCCGTGTCCCTGCTGTCCCCCATGTCCCTGGTGGCCCTGCTGGTGGCCCTGGTGGTGTCCCCAGTGTCCTTGGTGGTGTCCCCTGTGTCTCGCGCTGTCCCCAGCGCTGGCTCCCAGCAGCTCATTAATTACCCGGGGTTAATTACCAATCCCAGCCCGCTCACTGGAGTTGGGCGAGCAGGGGGAGTGTCCCCAGTGTCCCTGCTGGCCCTGCTGGTGGCCCTGCTGGTGGCCCTGGTGTCCCCAGTGTCCTTGGTGGTGTCCCCTGTGTCCCATGCTGTCCCCAGCGCTGGCTCCCAGCAGCTCATTAATTACCCTGGGTTAATTACGCATCCCAGCCCGCTCACTGGAGTTGGGCGAGCAGGGGGAGTGTCCCCCGTGTCCCTGCTGTCCCTGCTGTCCCTGGTGGCCCTGCTGGTGGCCCTGGTGGCTGTCCCTAGTGTCCCCAGTGTCCCTGCTGTCCCATGGGCCGCATGCTGTCCCCAGCGCTGGCTCCCAGCAGCTCATTAATTACCCGGGGTTAATTACCCATCCCAGCCCGCTCACCGGAGTTGGGCGAGGAGGGGGAGTGTCCCCCGTGGCCCTGCTGTCCCTCGTGGCCCTGCTGGTGTCCCCAGTGTCCCCAATGTCCCCAGTGTCCCTGCTGGTGTCCCCGGTGTCCCCAGTGTCCTTGGTGGTGTCCCATGGGCCGCACTGTCCTCAGCGCTGGCTCCCAGCAGCTCTTTAATTACCCTGGGTTAATTACCAATCCCAGCCCACTCACCGGAGTTGGGCGAGCAGGGGGAGTGTCCCCCGTGGCCCTGGTGGCCCTGCTGGTGGCCCTGGTGGCTGTCCCCAGCCCTGGCCGTGTAGATGCTGGCCTCCTCCTGGAACTTGCCCATGTTCTTCTTGTAGCGGATGCGCTTGTTCCCGAACCAGTTGGAAACCTGGCAAAGGGAAAATCCGGGAGGAATGGCATGTTTTAAACATTTTAATTAAAAAAAATAACAATTTTTTCTTTGTAGGGGATAAAATTTGCACCAAAATCCCAAAATTTGCCCCAAAATCCAGGGAAATTGGCCCAAAATCCAGGGAAATTGGTCCAAAATCCTGGGACTTTGCCCCAAATCTTGGGAATTTACCCAAAATCCCAGGAAATTTACCCAAAATCTTGGGATATTGCCCTAAAATCCCAGGAATTTGCCCCAAAATCCAGGGAATTTTCCCAAAAACCCCAGGAATTTTTCCCAAATCCAGGGAATTGGCCCCAAAACCCCATGAATTTGCCTGAAGTCCCGTGAATTTGCTCCAAATCCAGGAATTTGCCGCTAATCCATGGAATTTTCCCAGGAATTTTCCCCAAATCTTGGGAATTGGCCCCAGTCTCAGCAATTTGCCCCAAAATCCCAGGAATATCCCCCCAAACCTCAGGATTTTTCTCCCCAAAATCTCTGGATTTTGCCCCAAATCTGGGGAATTTTCCCAAAATCACAGGAATTTTCCCCAAAATCTTGGGAATTTTCTCAAAGTCTCAGGAATTTGCCCAAAAATCCAGGGAATTTGCCCCAAAAATCCCAGGAATTTTGCCCAAAATGCTGCAGATTCTCCCCAAAATCCCAGGGATTTGCCCCAAAATCTCTGAAATTTGCCCAAATAATCTCTGGAATTTTCCCCAAAATCACTGGAATTTTCCTCAAAAATCTCTAGAATTTCCCCAAGATCTCATGAATTTTCCCAAATCCTGTGAATTTTCCCCTAAATCTCTGGAGTTTTTCTGAAAATCCAATGATTTTTCCTCTAAAATCCCAGGAATTTTCCTCAAAATCCCAGGAATTCACCCCAAATCTCCGGAATTTCCCTCAAAATCTCCAGAATTTTCCCCAAAATCCCAGCAATTCACTCCAAAATCCTGGGAATTTACCCAAAAAATCCCAGGATTTTTCCCCCAATCTGGGGAATTTTCCTCAAAAATTCCAGGAACTTGCCCCAAAATTTGGGGAATTTTCCCCAAATCTCTGTATTTTTCCTAAAATCCTGTGAATTTTCCCAAAATCCCATGATTTTTCCTCAAAAATCCCAGGAATTCACCCCAAAATTCAAGGAATTCACCTCAAATCTGGGGAATTTTCCCCAAAATCCCATGAATTTTCCTCAAAAATCGCAGGAATTTCCCCCAAAATCTCAGGAATTTACTCCAAATCTGGGGATTTTTCTCAAAATCCCATGGTTTTTCCTCAAAAATCCCAGGAATTTTCCTCAAAAATCCCAGGAACTCACCCCAACTCTCCAGAATTTTCCCCAAAATCTCCGGAATTTCCCCAAAAATCTCCAGAATTTCCCCCAAACCCTGTGAATTCACCCCAAATCTGGGGATTTTTCCCAAAATCCCATTATTTTTCCTCAAAAATCCCAGGAATTCACCCCAATTCTCCGTAATTGCCCCCAAAACCTCCAGAATTTCCCCCAGAATCTCCGGAGTTTCCTTCAAACCCTGTGAATTCACCCCAAATCTGGGGATTTTTCCCAAAATCTCCAGAATTTCCCCAAAATCCCATGAATTTTCCTCAAAAATCCCAGGAATTTCCCCCAAAATCCCAGCAATTCACTCCAAAATCCTGGGAATTTGCCCAAAAAATCCCAGGATTTTTCCCCCAAATCTGGGGAAATTTCCTCAAAAATTTGGGGCATTTTCCTCAAAAAATCCCAGGAATTTGCCCCAAAACCCTGGGAATTCCCCCCAAATGTCCGTATTTTTCCCAAAATCCTGGGAATTGGCCCCAGTGTGCCCACCTGGGAGACGCTGATGCCGCCCTGGCGCGCCAGCTCCTCCTTGGCCTCCTCGCTGGGGTAGGGATTGCTCAGGTGCGAGTAGAAATACGCGTTCAGCACCTCCGTGGCCTGCCGGCTGAAATTGCGCCGCTTCCGCCTGGAAATCCAAAGTATTGGGGGGGAAATGGGGAAAAATTCATTTATTTCAGGTTAAAATGGGGAATAAATCCATTTATTTCAGGTTAAAATGGGGAAAAATCCATTTATTTGGGGTTAAAATGGGGAATAAATCCAATTATTGAGGGGTTAAAGGGGGTTTAGAAATACGCGTTCAGCACCTCCGTGGCCTGCCGGCTGAAATTGCGCCGCTTCCGCCTGGAAATCCAAAGTATTGGGGGGAAAATGGGAAAAATTCATTTATTTCAGGTTAAAATGGGGAATAAATCCATTTATTTCAGGTTCAAATGGGGAATAAATCCATTTATTTCAGGTTAAATTGGGGAATAAATCCATTTATTTCAGGTTAAAATGGGGAATAAATCCATTTATTTCAGGTTAAAATGGGGAATAAATCCATTTATTTCAGGTTCAAATGGGGAATAAATCCATTTATTTCAGGTTCAAATGGGGAATAAATCCATTTATTTCAGGTTAAAATGGGGAATAAATCCATTTATTTCAGGTTAAATTGGGGAATAAATCCATTTATTTCAGGTTAAAATGGGGAATAAATCCATTTATTTCAGGTTAAAATGGGAAATAAAGCAAATTGTTTGGGATTAAATGGAGGTTAAGAGGGTGAAAATGGGGAATAAATCCATTTATTTGGGGTTAAAATGGGGAATAAATCCATTTATTGAGGGGTTAAAGGGGGTTTAGAAATGCGCGTTCAGCACCTCCGTGGCCTGCCGGCTGAAATTGCGCCGCTTCCGCCTAGAAATCCAAATTATTGGGGGGAAATGGGGATAAATCGATTTATTTCAGGTTAAAATGGGGGTCTGGGGGGTGAAAATGGGGAATAAATCAAATTATTGAGGGGTTAAATGGGGTTTGGAGGGTGAAAATGGGGAATAAATCCAATTATTGGGGTGAAAAATGGGGAATAAATCAAATTATTGGGGGGTTTAGAAATGCGCGTTCAGCACCTCCGTGGCCTGCGGCTGAAATTGCGCCGCTTCCGCCTGGAAATCCAAATTATTGGGGGGAAAAATGGGGAAAAATTCATTTATTTCAGGTTCAAATGGGGAATAAATCCATTTATTTCAGGTTAAAATGGGGAATAAATCCATTTATTTCAGGTTAAAATGGGGAATAAATCCATTTATTTCAGGTTAAAATGGGGAATAAATCCATTTATTTCAGGTTAAATTGGGGATTTGGCTTGCTGAAATTGCGCCGCTTCCGCCTGGACATGGGGGAAATTCAAATTATTGGGGTGAAAAATGGGAATAAATCAAATTATTGGGGTGAAAAATGGGGAATAAATCCATTTATTTCAGGTTAAAATGGGGAATAAATCCATTTATTTCAGGTTAAAATGGGGTTTGGGGGGTGAAAATGGGGAATAAATGAAATTATTTCAGGTTAAAATGGGGAATAAATCCGTTTATTTCAGGTTAAATGGGGGTCTGGGGGGTGAAAATGGGGAATAAATCCATTTATTTCAGGTGAAAATGGGGTTTGGGGGGTGAAAATGGGGAATAAATCCATTTATTTCAGGTTAAAATGGGAAATAAATCCAATTATTTGCTCTGCTGGAGCTGAGCTCACCATGGGTGATGTCCACCAAAAATACCCAAATTTTTCACCAAATGTCTACATTTTTCACCAAATATTCACATTTTTCCATCAAAAATCTACATTTTCCCACCCATTGGAGGAACTTCTTCCCAAATTGTCTCACCTGGAATGGAGGAACCTGGCCCTGAGTTTCACGAGGGCCTCACAGGAGCTCTGCTTGAGCCAAGCTCACCATGGGTGATGTCCACCCAAAAATATCTAAATTTTTCACCAAATATCCACATTTTTCCACCAAATATCCACATTTTTGCCCCAAAACCTCATAATTGCAGGAATTTTTCCCCAAAATTCCCTCACCTGGTGTGGAGGCACCTGGACCTGAGGATCACAATGGCTTCACCAAACTTGCCATGGTTGACACCCAGCAAAAAAAATCCAAATTTTTCCACCAAATAATCATCTTTTCCCATCTATTATCCACATTTTTCCCCAAAAACCCCATAATTGCAGGAATTTTTCCCAAAATTTGGCTCACCTGGGGTGGAGGAACCTGGAGCTGAGGATCATGGTGACCTTGCAGGAGCTCTGCTTGAGCTGAGTTCACCGTGGGTGATGCCCACCCAAAAATATCCAAATTTTTCACCAAATATTCACATTTTTCCACCAAATATCCATATTTTTGCCCCAAAACCCCATAATTGCAGGAATTTTTCCCCAAAATTCTCTCACCTGGTGTGGAGGAACCTGGAGCTGAGTTTCATGAGGGCCTCGCAGGAGCTCTGCTTGAGCCGAGCTCGCCGTGGTTGACACCCACCCAAAAATATCTAAGATTTTCACCAAATATCCACATTTTTCCCCAAATATCCACATTTTTCCATCAAATATCCACATTTTTCTCCCTGTTTGAAGATTTTTCTCTCAAATTTGGTTCATCTGGCGTGGAGGAACCTGGAGCTGAGTTTCACAAGGGCCTCACAGGAGCTCTGCTTGAGCTGAGCTTGCCATGGTTGACACACCCAAAAATACCCAAATTTTTCCCCAAATCTGCCCATTTTGCCCCAAATTTGGCTCACCTGGCGTCGAGGAAGCGGGAGCGGAGGACCATGAGGGCCTCGCAGGTGCTCTGCTTGAGCTGCAGCTGGATGGAGCTGAACTTGCCGTGGATGAGGCGCACCCAAAAATATCCAAATTTTTCACCAAATATCCACATTTTTCCCAAAATCTCCCCATTTTCCCCCAAAAGGGGCTCACCTGGCGTCGAGGAAGCAGGAGCGGAGGACCATGAGGGCCTCGCAGGTGCTCTGCTTGAGCTGCAGCTGGATGGAGCTGAATTTGCCGTGGATGAGGCGCACCCAAAAATATCCAAATTTTTCACCAAATATCCACATTTTTACCCCAAAACCCAACCATTGAAGGAATTGTTTCTCAAATTTGTCTCACCTGGGGTGGAGGAACCTGGAGCTGAGTTTCGCAACAGCCTCACAGGAGCTCTGCTTGAGCCGAGCTCACCGTGGGTGATGTCCACCCAAAAATATCCAAATTTTTCACCAAATATCCACATTTTTCACCAAATATCCACATTTTTCCATCAAAAATCCACATTTTCCCACCCATTGAAGGAACTTTTTCCCAAATTGTCTCACCCGGCGTGGAGGAACCTGGAGCTGAGTTTCACGAGGGCCTCACAGGAGCTCTGCTTGAGCTGAGCTCGCCATGGTTGACACACCCAAAAATACCCAAATTTTTCCCCAAATCTGCCCATTTTGCCCCAAATTTGGCTCACCTGGCGTCGAGGAAGCGGGAGCGGAGGACCATGAGGGCCTCGCAGGTGCTCTGCTTGAGCTGCAGCTGGATGGAGCTGAACTTGCCGTGGATGAGGCGCAGCATGCGCTGGATCTCGCGCGGCGCGATCGGCCGCGTGCGGCTCTGCTCCCGCAGCAGGTTCAGCACGTGCGCCGTGAACTCGCTGCACGCCTGCGGAATGGGGGGAAAAACGGGGATTTAGGGGAAAATGGGGGGAAATGGGGAAAATGGGGGATTTAAGGGGGAGAAATGGGGAAAAAATGGGGGAAAAATGGGGGATTTAGGGAGAAAATGGGGAAAAAAAAGCAGGAAAAATGGGGGATTTCGGGGAGGAAAATTGGGGATTTAGGGGAAAATAGGGGATTGGGGGGGAAATGGGGATTTAGGGGAAAGTGGGGATTTGGGGAAAAATGGGGGATTTAGGGGGGAAATGGGGTATTTAGGGAGAAAATGGGGAAAAATGGGGGATTTAGGGGGGGAAATGGGGGGAAAAATGGGGGATTTAGGGGGGAAATGGGGAAAAAATGGGGGGAAAATGGGGCATTTAGGGGGGAAATGGGGGAAATTGGGGAAAAATGGGGAAAAATGGGGAAAAAATGGGGGATTTGGGGGGGGAATGGGGAAAAAATGGGGGATTTAGGGGGGGAAATGGGGGATTTAGGGGAAAATGGGAAAAATGGGGGATTTAGGGGGGAAAAAAGTGGGAAAAATGGGGGATTTAGGGGGGGAAATGGGGAAAATATGGGGGATTTGGGGGGGGAAACGGGGATTTAGGGGAAAAATGGGGGATTTGGGGGATTTAGGAGCGAAATGGGGGATTTGGAGGGGGACATGGAGAATTAAGGGGGCAAAATAGGGGATTTGGGGGGAAAATGGGGGATTTAGGGGAAAGTGGGGAAAAAATGGGGATTTAGGGGAAAATGGGGAAAAATGGGGAAAAAATGGGGAAAAAATGGGGGATTTAGGAGGGGAAATGGGGAAGAAATGGGGGAAAAATAGGGAAAAAATGGGGGAAATTGGGGAAAAATGTGAAAAAATGGGGAAAAATGGAGGATTTAGAGGGGTAAATGGGGAAAAAATGGGGAAAATTAGGGGAAAATGGGGAAAATTGGGGAAAAATGGGGAAAAAATGGGGGGAAATGGGGGATTTGGGGGGAAAATGGGGGATTTAAGGGGAAAATGGGGAAAAATGGGGATTTCGGGGAAGTGGGGAAAAATGGGGGATTTAGGGGGGAAATGGGGGATTTAGGGAGAAAATGGGAAAAAAATGGGGGAAAATGGGGAAAAAAGGGGGAAAAAATGGGGGATTTAGGGGGGAAATGAGGGATTTAGGGAGAAAATGGGGAAAAATGGGGGATTTGGGGGGGAATGGGGAAAAAATGGGGGATTTAGGGGGGGAAATGGGGAAAAATGGGGGATTTGGGGGGGAATGGGGAAAAATGGGGGGTTTAGGGGGGGAAATATGGGGAAAAAAGGGGAAAAAATGGCAGATTTAGGGGGGAAATGGGGGATTTAGGGGAAAATGGGAAAAAATGGGGGATTTAGGGGGGAAAAAGGGGAAAAATGGGGGATTTAGGGGGAGAAATGGGGAAAATATGGGGGATTTGGGGGGGGAAACGGGGATTTAGGGGAAAAATGGGGGATTTGGGGATTTAGGAGCGAAATGGGGGATTTGGAGGGGGACATGGAGAATTAAGGGGGAAAAATAGGGGATTTGGGGGGAAAATGGGGGATTTAGGGGAAAGTGGGGGAAAAATGGGGATTTAGGGGAAAATGGGGAAAAATGGGGAAAAAATGGGGGATTAAGGAGGGGAAATGGGGAAAAAATGGGGGAAAAATAGGGAAAAATGGGGGATTTGGGGGGAAAATGGGGGATTTAAGGGGAAATTGGGAAAAATGGGGAAAAAATTGGGGATTTTGGGGGGGAAATGGGGATTTAGGGGAAAAATGGGGGATTTAGGGGGGAAATGGGAATTTGGGGGGGAAAATGGAGATTTAGGGGAAAATGGGGGATTTGGCGGGGGGAATTGGGGATTTAGGGGGGAAAATGGGGATTTAGGGGGGGAAAGAGGAAAAAATGGGGAAAAAATGGGGAAAATGGGCGATTTGGGGGGAAATGGGGATTTAGGGGAAAATGGGGAAAAATGGGGGAAAAATGGGGGATTTAGAGGAAAGTGGGAAAAAAATTGGGATTTAGGGGGAAAAATGGGGGGGAAATGGGGGATTTGGGGGAAATGGGAAAGGAATCTCCCCCTTAATCCCCTTTAATCCCTTTAATCTCCCCCTCAATCCCATTTAATTTTCCATTTAATTTTTCCTTTAATCCCATTTAATTTTCTCTTTAATTTTCTCTTGAATCCCTTTAATCTCCCCCTTAATCCCATTTCATTTTCCCTTTAATCCCTTTAATCTCCCCCTCAATCCCATTTAATTTTCCCTTTAATTTTTTCTTTAATCCCATTTAATTTTCTCTTTAATTTTCTCTTGAATCCCTTTAATCTCCCCCTCAATCTCATTTAATTTTCTCTTTAATTTTCTCTTGAATCCCTTTAATCTCCCCCTCAATCTCATTTAATTTTCTCTTTAATTTTCTCTTGAATCCCTTTAATCTCCCCCTCAATCTCATTTAATTTTCTCTTTAATTTTCTCTTGAATCCCTTTAATCTCCCCCTCAATCTCATTTAATTTTCTCTTTAATTTTCTCTTGAATCCCTTTAATCTCCCCCTCAATCTCATTTAATTTTCCCTTTAATTTTTCCTTTAATCCCATTGAATCTTCTCTTTAATTTTTCCCTTTAATCCCTTTAATTTTCCCCTTAATCCCCTATAATCCCATTTAATTTTCCCTTTAATCCCTTTAATCTCCCCCTTAATCCTATTTAATTTTCCCTTTAATTTTCCCTTTAATCCCATTTAATTTTCTCTTTAATCTCCTTAATTTCCCCTTTAATCCCATTTAATTTTCCC
The DNA here is from genome assembly GCF_036417665.1 of Passer domesticus. Taxonomy (NCBI): domain Eukaryota; kingdom Metazoa; phylum Chordata; class Aves; order Passeriformes; family Passeridae; genus Passer; species Passer domesticus. The sequence goes on along the minus strand of NC_087507.1, from coordinate 551,137 downwards.
TTTAATCCCTTTAATTTCCCCCTTAATCCCATTTAATCTTCCCTTTAATCTCCCCCTTAATCCCTTTAATCCCATTTAATTTTCCCTTTAATCCCATTTAATTTTCCCTTTAATTTTCCCTTTAATCTCCCCCTTAATCCCATTCAATTTCCCCTTTAATTTTCCCTTTAATCCCCTTAATCTCCCCCTTAATCCCATTTAATTTTCCCTTAATCCCTTTAAATTCCCCTTTAATCCCCTTTAATGCCATTTAATTTTCCCTTAATCCCTTTAAATTCCCCTTTAATCCCCTTTAATCCCCCCTTAACTCCCCACCACCAAACCCCGCACTCCCCCACCTCCCTTCCCACCCCAAAACCCCCCAAAAACCCCCAAAAACACCCCAAAAACACCCCAAATCCCCCCCCGGGATCACCTGGTCGTACTTGTCCAGCTCGGCGTGGAAGATGTGCCGGATCTGCGCCAGCTTGGCGCGGTAATCGGCGTGCTCCGCGCCCCCCCGGTGTCGCCGCGGCTTTCCCGGCTCCTTCCGCCGCTTTTTGGGGTGAATCCGCGGGGTTTTTGGGGGGCTTTGGGGGGCGCAGCGGCAGCCACGCCCTCGGCCAGCAGCATGTTGTCCAGGCGCAGCAGCTGCGCGTCCGGGGGCTCCTCCTCGGCAGCGCCGCGCACGCTCAGGGCTGCGGGAAATGGGGGAATTGGGGAAAAATGAGGGGAAGTGGGGGAAAATGGGGGGGGGAAATTGGGGAAAAATGGGAAAAAATGAGTGAAAATGGGGGAAAATGAGGGGAAAATGGGGGGGAATGAGGGGAAATGGGGGGGAAATGGGGAGGAAATGAGGGGAAAGGGGGGAAAAATGGGGGGGGATGAGGGGAAATGAGGGGAAATGGGGGGAAAATGGGGGGAATGAGGGGAAATGGGCGGGAAATGAGGGGAAATGGGCGGGAAATGGGGGGAAATGAGGGGAAATGGGCGGGAAATGAGGGGGAAATGGGCGGGAAATGGGGGAAAAATTAGGGGAAATGGGGAAAAATGAGGGGAAATGGGGGGAAAATGAGGGGAAATGGGGGGAAATGGGGGGGAAACTGGGAAAAATGAGGGAAAATGGGGGGGGAAATGAGGGGAAATGAGGGAAAAATGAGGGAAAATGAGGGAAAATGAGGAAAAATGGGGAAAAAAGGTGGGAAAATGGGGGGAAAATGGGGGAATGGGGGGAAAATGAGGGAAAAATGGGGGGGAATGGGGGAAAATGAGGGGAAGGGAGGAAAATGAGGGGGAAATGAGGGAAAAATGAGGGAAAAAATGGGAAAGGGGGGAAATGAGGGGAAAATGAGGGAAAAATGGGGAAAATGAGGGAGAAATTGGGGGGAAATGGAGGAAAAATGAGGGGAAGAGGGAAAAATGAGGGAAAATTGGGGAAAATGAGGGAAAAATGAGGAGAAAGGTGGGGGGAAAGGAGGGAAGATGAGGGAAAACAGGGGTACAAATGATGGAAAATCGGGGGGGAAAATGGAAAAAAAAAGGAAGAAAATGGAAAAAATGAGACAGGGAATAAAAGAAAAAATGGGAAGGAAAGAAGGGGGGAAAAATGAGGAAAACCATGGAAAACCGGGAAAAAAATTAGGAAAAGGGAGGGAAAATGGGGGGGGGAAATGAGGGAAAATGGGGGAGGAAAAAGAGGATTTGTCATTTATGGTGGTTTCAGGAAGAAATTTTGGATTTTCTCGTTTCATGTGGATGTTCCTGTTCTGTTAAAGTGGAGTGAGAGGAAAAAAATAATGGAAGAAATGAGGAGAAATGGAAGAAAAAATATGGGGCTTCCTGATTTTTTTTCTCATTTTTCTGGGTAAAATCTGCAAACTTCTGGATTTGTAGAGAAAAAACTGGGATTTTCCAGGTTCCAGAGGGAATTTCCTAAAAAAAACTCCCAAATCCTGGAATTTTCCCATAAAACAACCCCAAAATTTATTTTTTCTCCCTTAAAATAAACTAAAAAAAACCTCAAATTTCAACCTAAAAAAATTTTTTAGAAAATTTTAAATTGTGAATCTGTGAGGGAAAATCAGGATAAAGTGGAATGGGGGGAAATCTGAGATGAAAAAGTGGGATTTGAGGGAAAAAATGGAAATAAAAAGGAGGAATTCAGACCTGTTTTTTCCTTGATTTCACAGAGGACGCTGAACAGGGCTGGCTTCATCCTGTGGCAGTTCAGGGCGTGCTTCCTGCAAAAAACATGGAATAATCAGCCCCAAAATCCATGGAAAAAACCCCAAATTGGGGTCACGTCATGGGAAGAGCAGGTGAGTGGGGAAAATCCGGAGGAAAATGGGAATTTTGGGGGGTTTTTTTGGGGTTTAATCTCATTTTTCTGGAAGGAAAAGTCCTACTTTTTCAGAATTTTGGAGCTAAATTTTTGGGAAAAATCCACTGGATGCAAAATCCACCTCAAAATCTCATTTTTTAACTGATTTTAACCCTTTTTTACCTCAGAAAAATCTATTTATAGCTAAATTTAATGGATTTTTTTTTTAATATATAGTCCTCAAATTCCCCGATTTTAGAGAGTTTGGGCCCAAATTCCACCGGGAAAAATCCTCTGTAGAAACCCCCTCAAAATCCATTTTTTCCTTGCTGCTTTTGAGCCCTTTTTCCCCTCAGAAAATCCATTAAAAATCCACTTTTCTCTCATTTTCCCAGCAAATCCCGATTTTCCCGCCCTGCCAACCTCTCCAATCCGGGCTCCCCATCAGCCCCGCCCCAAATCCTGGGATTTCCCCTCAAATCCTTGGAATTTTTCCCTCAGAACCTCGCGGGTTTTGTCCCAAAAATTCGGGATTTTGCCCTAAAAAAAAATCGGCGGGAAAAGAAAAACCCCGGGAGCCGCGGGCGGAGAACAAAGGCGGCTCTGATCCCATTGTCCTCAAAAAACCCGGGGAATGTGAGGGGAAAATCCCACTAAAACCACCCCTTTTTTGGGCTAAAACCTTCGATTTAGGTCCCCGAAGGCAGCGCTGGTTAATTAAGTAATTAATAATTAATTCGTAATTAATTATTCATTATTAAGTCCCGCCCGGCTCCTCCCTACCAGGTCCGCTCCCCACTCTTAATTGGGAGCTTGGATCTTAAAATTACCAATTTTGGGACTTTCCAAGGGCTTGGAAACCCCCCAAAAACTGCATTTTTAATAGAAAAGTAATAATTAATCCCTAATGAATGGCCGTAAACGCTTAAAATCCAACAAACATCGCAGCCACGGGGGAAAAAAGTGGATTTTTCACTGAAAATACTGGAAAATTGGGAAGCAGATTGTGGGTTTGGGTTAATATTGAAAGGATTTGGTTTTAAAAGAAGATCATTCCTCAATTTATGGGAATTAAAACTGCAGACAAACTCAAAATTACCCCAAATATCCCAAAATTCTCCTCAGTATTCCGTGAAATCCAAATTTAGGGAATCCCTACAGGAGCTGCAGGTGGGGAATGCCCAAAACTAGGGCAAAAAAAGGGAATTTGGGGGGCAAAATTGACAATTCCATCCCCAAAAAACAACTCAAAAAATTACTTTAATCACAAATTTGAGGGTTTGGAGGGAAAACTCCCCCTGAAATTTCGAATAATCCATGGAAACAGCTGGAATTCGGGGCTGCCGCACCCAAAAGGGGCCAAATTTTGGGGCGAGATAAGAAAAAACGGAGACTTTTATCAGCCCCGTGAACCGGGACCACTCCCAGCTCCCCAAAAACCTCGTGAATGAGGGAAAACACCCCAAAAAAGCCCAATTTTTGTAGGATTTGAGGCGTTTCCCTCCCGGAGCAGCAACTAATGAGCCGTTAATTACCCGCAGTTAATTAAGGAATGCACAACCCGCCAAAATCCTGGAATTCTGCTCATTCCCAGTGCGGGTTTTCCCTAAAATTCAGGAATTCCTGGGGAGGATGGAGGATTTATTCCAAATTATCCCACCCAGCCCCAAAAAGCTCCAGTTTTCCCATTCCTGGGGTTTTTTCCCTCATTCCCAGTGGGGCTTTTCCCATTCCTGGGGTTTTTCCCCCATTCCCAGTGGGACTTCCCTCCTTCCCAGTGTTTTTTTCCCCATTCCTGAAGTTTCTCCCCCAATCCTGGGTTTTTCTCCCCCATTCCCGAGGGTTTTCCCTCATTCCCAGTGGGGTTTTTCCCATTCCCAGGGGTTTTTTTCTCTCATTTTCAGCAGTTTTGCCCCATTCCCAGTGAGGTTTTCCCCATTGTCTTGGGGTTTTTCCCAATTCCAATAAGTTTTCCCACATTCCCAGTGGTTTTTGTCCCATTCCTGGGGTTTTCTCCCCACATTCCTGAGGGGTTTTCCCCATTCCCAGCAGTGCTGCCTAACCCCACCAGGAATGGGGCAAAACTGCTGGAAATGGGGGTAAAAACCTCTGGAATGGGAGAAATCCCACAAGGAATGGGATAAAATCCCTGGAAATGGGGAAAATCCCACAAAGAATGGGGTAAAATCCTTGGAAATGGGGGAAATCCCACAGGGAATGGGGTAAAATCCCTGGAAATGGGAGAAATCCAACAAGGAATGGGGTAAAATCCCTGGAAATGGGACAAAACCCCAGGGAATGGGGGAAATCCCACAGGGAATGGGGGAAATCCCCAGGAATGGGGCAGAACCAGTTGGGAATGGGAAAAACTTGCTGGGAATGGGGAAAAACCCCTGGAAACTGGGGAAAATCACTGGAAATGGGGAAACAAAACACTGGGAATGAGGAAAATCCTGCTGGGAAAGGGGGAAACCCCTCAGGATTGGGGGGAAAACCCGCTGGAAATGGGATAAAAACACCGGGAATGGGGGGGAAAACACCAGGAATGGGGCAAAAACACTGGAAATTGGGCAAAACCCTCTGAAAATGGGGCAAAAACACTGGAAATGGAGCAAAACCCACTGGAAATGGGGTGAAAACACCAGGAATGGGGCAAAAACACTGGGAATGGGGCAAAACCCATTGGAAATGGGGCAAAAACATTAGAAATGGAGCAAAAGCCACTGTAAATTGGGTGAAAACACCAGGAATGGGGCAAAACTGATGGGAATGGGGCAAAACCCACTGAAAATGGGGCAAAACCACTGGGAATGGGGTGAAAACACCAGGAATGGGGCAAAACCCACTGGAAATGGGGGGAAACACCGGGAATGGGGCAAAACTGTGGAAACGGGGGAAACCCGCCGGGAATAGGACAGAGACCATGGGAATGGGGCGAAACGCCTGGGAATGGGGTAAAAGCACCCGGCAATGGGGCAAGCCCGCTGGGAATGGGGCAAAACGCCCGTGAATTGCCCCCAGAGCGGGAAGGACGCGGGGAAGAAGCGGCAGCACCGGCCGGGATGCGGGGCCCTGAGCGGAGCGGGAAAGCCGCGAATAGCGGCGAAGTTTCCCTCACAAACCCCTCCCTCAGTGTCCCCTCGGTGTCCCCTCAGTGTCCCCTCGGTGTCCCCGCGGTGGCCCCGCGCTGAGTCACGGCCGTGCCGCTGTCCCCGGTCCCCGTGGCCGGTGTCGCCTCCCCGTACCTGGCCTGGGCCTCATCCAAGCTCTGGTCGGTGATGGCCATGATCTGCTGCAGGACGTCGCCGCTGTCGTGCTGCGGCGGCGCCGCTGCTGGCCCTGAGGGCGGCCCTGAGGGTGGCCCTGAGGGTGGCGGGTCGCCACTGGTGGCGGCGGCGGGGGGAGGCGCCGGCGGAAGAGACCCCGGCAGGGCCACCCCGGGCACCAACCGCGGCGCGGCCTCCATGGGCGGGCCTGGAGCCGCGGGGCCGGCGCGACAGGGCGCGACAGATCGCGACAAATCGCGACAGATCGCGACAGGAGCCGCGCCGAGCCGGCGGCCACAGAGCCACCCCCCCCCCCGCGCTGCCGCCGCTGTGGTCACGCCCAGCCCTGGCCACGCCCCCTCCCGCCCGCGCCCACGGGAGGCCACGCCCCTTCGTGAGGGGACGCCCTTCCCGCCTTTGCGCTTGGCCACGCCTCCAGCACAAGCCACGCCCCTACGAGGGGACGCCCTTCCCGCCATCGCTGTGACCACGCCCCCCGCTCTGGCCACGCCCCTTCTGGCAGTTTTCAGGATCCCGTCCAATTTTGGCCACGCCCCCACCTCGACCACGCCCCCAGAGCCGCCATTTCCTCCCTCTCGACCCCACCCATAACGTTTATGGCGTCTCCATGGCAACCATAGCCACGCCCACTAGGCCACGCCCCTCCCGTAGGCCACACCCCCCTGGCTCCCGATTTTCCTTTTTTCCACCCAAAAATTTGGAAATTTTTGGTGCCAAAAGCCCCGCTTGGGTTCATTTTGAGGCTCCGATGCTGAATCCCAACAAATCAGAGCTTTGATCCCCATTTTGGGATAAAAAGAGAGGGAAAAATGAAGGAATTGATGGGAAAAAGAAAGGAACAAAAGTAAAAAAAATAATTAAAGGGAAAAATCCCTGGTTCCACCCCAGGGATCCTTGGGAATTCCCAGAACTCACAGGGAGGTTTTCCAGGATCAGGGAAAAAAGAGGGAAAATTGGGGTTTTTCTCAGCATTCCCAAATCCTGGGATTTGTGGAATTTTCAGGGAAAATTCCGCGCTCACAATTCCCAAATCCCTGGACGATTTCTGAGCTTTTCCAGGGGAATTTCTGCCCTCCTCATTCCCAAATCCCTCCCTCGGAATTCCCAAATTCTGGGGGATTTTGGAGCCTTTTCCAGGGAAATTTCAGCCCTCAGAATTCCCAAATCCCACCCTCGGAATTCCCAACCCCCTCCTGGAAGATTCCTGAGCTTTTCCAAGGAAAAACAACTCCGGGTTAAAACCAGTCTTTAATGGGAATTCTGCTCCCACGGTTTCCCTAAAAACCTGGAATTTTCCTGGGAAAAATCCAAGCTGGAGCCCCCCTAGGAATCCAAAGTTCTCCCAGGTCCCACAAAACCGCCTCGTTCTTGAGATTTCCAGGAAAATTTTGGTTCTGGAGCCCCCCAGGACTCCAAAATTCTTCTCAATCCTTGATCCCACCAGGAGTTTTCCAGGAAATTTTGGTTCTGGAGCCCCCAGGAATCCGAGGTTCTCCCAAATCCCACAAAACCGCCTCGTTCTTGACTTTTCCAGGGAAATTTTGATGTTGGAGCCCCCAAGATGATCCCAAATCCCAAAAAATCGCTTGTTCCTTGATCCCACCAGGAGTTTTCCATGGAAATTTTGGTTCTGGAGCCCCCAGGAATCTGAGGTTCTCCCAGATCCCACAAAACCACTGCGTTCCTGGGTTTTCTGTGGAAATTTTGGTTCTGGAGCCTCTCAGGACTCCAAAATTCTTCTCAACCCTTGATCCCACCAGGAGTTTTCCAGGAAATTTGGATACTGGAGCTCCCCAAGCCTCCAAGATGCTCCCAAATCCCAAAAAATCACTTCATCCTTGATCCCACCAGGAGTTTTCCAGGAAATTTGGGTGCTGGAACCTCCCAGGACTCCAAAATTCTTCTCAACCTTTGATCCACCAGGAGTTTTCCAAGGAAATTTTGATGCTGGAGCTCCCCAGAACTCCGAGGTTCTCCCAAATCCCAGAAAACCACCTTGTTCTTGACTTTTCCAGGGAAATTTTTATGTTGGAGCCCCCAGGATGCTCCCAAATCCCAAAAAAATCACTTCATCCTTGATCCAACTGGAGTTTTCCAGGAAATTTTGGTTCTGGGGCCCCCCCAGGACTCCAAAATTCTTCTCAACCCTTGATCCCACCAGGAGTTTTCCAAGGAAATTTTGATGTTGGAGCCCCCCAGGACTCCGGGACTCTCCCAAATCCTAAAAAATCACTTCATCCTTGATCCCACCACGACTTTTCCAGGGAAAATCCAGGCTGGAGCCCCCAGGAGTCCGAGGTTCTCCCAGATCCCACAAAACCGCCACGTTCTCAAGTTTTCCATGGAAATTTGGGTGCTGGAACCTCCCAGGACTCCAAAATTCTTCTCAACCTTTGATCCCACCAGGAATTTTCCAGGAAAATTTCCACGCTGGAACCCCCAAGGAATCCAGAATCCTCCTCAACCCCACAATCCTCGCTCCACCACGAATTTCCCAAGAAAAATTCCCACCTCAGAGCCCCCCAGCCCTTCGAGCCTCGCCCAAAAAAACCTCCAAAAAATCCCAAAAAAACCCCAAAAATCCCCCAAAAAAAACCCCTAAATGGAAGAATCCACGGTGAAGTGGCCGTTGTGGGAGTGCAGCCCCCGCTCCGGGGCGGCGTACTTGGAATTCCGGAGGCACGGGAAGCACAGCAGGCGCCGGAAGGTGTTCCTCATCTCGCTGTCCCGCCAGGAGTAAACGATGGCGTTAATTAGCGAGTTAATTTCGGCCAGCAGCAGCACGTACTTCTCCACGGCCAGCACGTCACAGCTCTGGCAGCCCAGCCCGTCCAGCAGCAGAACCACCTGGCCCGGAGTCCAGCACACCACGAAGGCACCTGGAAAAACGGGGGAAAAAGGGGAAAAAATGGAATTTTTGGTGTTGGCCGGTCACTGCCTGGATGGGGTTGAAGGTCTTTCCAACCCAAAGGATTCCAGGATTAAATTGTTCCATGGAATCCCCATGGATTCCAGTCTTTGGAGAATAAAAAGAGAGAAAAAGATCCAGGAGATCCAAAGGCACCTGGAAAAGAGCGAGAAAAATGGGAATTTTTGGTGTTGGCCGGTCACTGCCTGGAGGGGATTGAAGTTCTTTCCGACCCAAAGAATTCCAGGAGAAAATTGTTCCATGGAATCACTGTGGATTCCAATCTTTGGAGGAAAAAAGGAGAGAAAAAAAGAGACAAAAATATCCAGGAGATCCAAAAGGCACCCGTAAAAATGGGAAAAAAAAAATTAGAAAAAAAAATGGAATTTTTTGGTGTTGGCCGGTCACTGCCTGGATGGGATTTCAGTTCTTTCCAACCCAAAGAATTCCAGGATAAAATTGTTCCATAGAACTCCCAGGGATTCCAATCTTTGGGGAGAAAAAGAGAGAAAAAGATCCAGGAGATCCCAAAGGCACACGTAAAAATGGGAAAAAATTAGAAAAAAAATGGAATTTTTGGTGTTGGCCGGTCACTGCCTGGATGGGGTTGAAGGTCCTTCCCATCCAAAGAATTCCAGGATAAAGTTGTTCCATGGAATCCCCATGGATTCCAATCTTTGGAGAATAAAAAGAGACAAAAAGGTCCAGGAGATCCAAAAGGCACCCGCAAAAATGGGGAAAAAAAAAATTAGAAAAAAATGGAATTTTTGGTGTTGGCCGGTCACTGCCTGGATGGGATTGAAGTTCTTTCCGACCCCAAGAATTCTGGGATAAAATTGTTCCATAGAATTCCCATGGATTCCAATTTTGGAGGAAAAAAGAGAGAAAAAGATCCAGGATATCCCAAAGGCATGTGGAAAAAAGGGGGAAAAAGATAAAAAAATTGAATTTTTGGTGTTGGCCGGTCACTGCCTGGATGGGATTTCAGTTCTTTCCAACCCAAAGAATTCCAGGATAAAATTATTCCATAGAATTCTTGTGGTGAGTCTTGGGAGAAAATTGAAATGAGGGAAAAGAGATGGGATAAAGATCCAGAAGATCCCAAAGGCACCTGGAAAAACGGGGAAAAAAGGGGAAAAAATGGAATTTTTTGGTGTTGGCCGGCCACTGCCTGGATGGGATTTCAGTTTTTTCCGACCTAAAGAATTCCAGGATAAAGTTGTTCCATGGAATCCCCATGGATTCCAATCTTTAGGGGAAAAAAAGAGGGAAAAAGGTCCAGGACATCCCAAAGGCATCTGGAAAAATGGGAAAAAAAGAGAAAAAAAATGGAATTTTTGGTGTTGTCCGGTCACTTCCTGGACAGAATTTCAGTTGTTTCCAACCCAAAGAATTCCGGGATAAAATTCAGCACAGTAAGGGGGTGGGCACCCCTGTTTATCCCCTAATTAACTGCTAATTAACCACCCACCCTGGATGATGGTGATGGTCTTGACCAGTGCTGTGCTGCGGGTGCACACCCATTAACCCCTAATTAATGGCTAATTAACTGCTAAATCACCACCCACTGAGAATGGTGACCAACCCACCAAGGATGATGATGACCAACCCAATTAACGCCTAATTACTGCTAATTAGCCACCCACTGAGAATGATGATGACCAACCTATCCAAGATGAAGATGACCAACCCTATTAACCTCTAATTACCCCCAATTAACCACCAATGGAGGATGATGATGACCCATCAAAGATGATGATGACCAACCATACCAGGATGACATGACCAACCCAATTAACCCCTAATGAACCACCACCCAGGATGACGGTGACCAACCCAATTAACCCCTAACGAGCCACCCACCCCGATGATGATGATGACCAACCCAATTAACCCCTAATTACCCCTAACAAACCACCCACCCAGGACGATGGTGACGGTCTTGACCAGCGCCAGCTCGGTGTTGCGGTGCTGTGGGTACTCGCCCCGTTACTCTTTAATTAATGGCTAATTAACCACCCACTGAGGATGATGACCAACTCATCAAGGGCGATGGTGACCAACCCACCCAGGCTGACGATGACCAACCCAATTAACCCTTAATGAACCACCCACCCCAGGCTGACGATGACCAACCCAATTAACCCTTAATGAACCACCCACCCAGGATGATGGTGATGGTCTTGGCCAGCACGGTGTCATGGTGCTGCAGGTGCACACCCATTACCCCCTAATTAATGGCTAATTAACCACTAATTCACCACCCACCAAGAATGATGATGACCAATCCAATTAACCTCTAATTACCCCTAATTAGCCACCCACTGAAGATGATGATGACCAACCCACCAGGATGATGATGACCAACCCAATTAACCCCTAATGAACCACCACCCAGGCTGACGATGACCAACCCAATTAACCCCTAATGAACCACCCACCAAGGATGACGATGGCCAATCCAGGCCAATCCATCGAGGATGATGATGACCAACTCATCAACCCAACTAACCCCTAATTACCCCTAATTAACCACCCACTGAGGATGATGATGACCAACCACCCAGGCTGACGATGACCAACCCAATTAACCCTTAACAAACCACCCACCCCGGATAGTGACCAACCAAATAAACCCCTAATTACCCCTAACGAACCACCACCCAGGCTGACGATGACCAACCCAATTAACCCTTAATGCACCACCCACCCAGGACGATGGTGACGGTCTTGACCAGCGCCAGCACGGTGTCGCGGTGCCGTGGGTACTTGCCCCGTTACCCCTAATTAATGGCTAATCAACCGCTAATTAACCACCCATCCAGGATAATGGTGACCAACTCACCAACCCAACTAACCCCTAATTACCCCAATTAACCACCTACTGAGGATGATGATGACCAACCCAATTAACCCTTAATGAACCACCCACCAAGGATGACGGTGACCAACCCAATTAACCCTTAATTAACCACCCACCCAGGATGACGGTGACCAACCCAATTAACCACCCACCCAGGACGATGGTGACCAAGCAAATTAACCCCTAACGAACCACCCACCCCGGATGGTGACCAACCCAATTAACCCTTAATTAACGACCCACCAAGGATGATGATGGCCAATCCATCGAGGATGACGATGACCAACCCAATTAACCCCTAACGAGCCACCCACCCAGGATGATGGTG
>NC_087507.1:472392-539252 GCF_036417665.1 Passer domesticus | reverse complement strand
ATTCCAGCGGCCTGTACGTGCTGCTCCGCGTGCGGCTCAACCTGTGCCGGCTCTGTTTAACCCCAATTTCCCATGGTTTAAGCCTAGTTTAACCCCAATTTCACCCCAAAACCGCCAAACTTCACTCCAAAATTTCCGTAATTTAACCAAAATCCCCGTTTTTCCCCCCATTTTTCCAGCGGCCTGTACGTGCTGCTCCGCGTGCGGCTCAACCTGCACCGGTTCTGGTTTAACCCCAATTTCCCATGCTTTAAGCCCAATTTAACCTCAATTTCTCCCAAACTTCACTCCAAAATTTCCGTAATTTCACCAAAATCCCCGTTTTTTCCCCCATTCCAGCGGCCTGTACGTGCTGCTCCGCGTGCGGCTCAACCTGTGCCGGCTCTGGTTTAACCCCAATTTCCCATGGTTTAAGCCAGTTTAACCCCAATTTCACCCCAAAACCCCCAAACTTCACTCCAAAATTTCCGTAATTTCACCAAAATCCCCGTTTTTCCCCCATTCCAGCGGCCTGTACGTGCTGCTCCGCGTGCGGCTCAACCTGTGGCGGTTCTGGTTTAACCCCAATTTCCCATGCTTTAAGCCCAATTTAACCTCAATTTCTCCCAAATTTCACTGTAAAACCCCCACAATTTGACCAAATCTCCATTTTTCCCCCATTTTCCAGCGGCCTGTACGTGCTGCTCCGCGTGCGGCTCAACCTGCGCCGGTTCTGGTTTAACCCCAATTTCCCATGGTTTAAGCCCAGTTTAACCCCAATTTCTCCCAAATTCCATTCCAAAAACCCCTGTAATTTAACCAAAATCCCTGTTTTTTCCCCCATTCCAGCGGCCTGTACGTGCTGCTCCGCGTGCGGCTCAACCTGTGGCGGTTAAGGTTTAACCCCAATTTCCCATGGTTTAACCCCAATTTCCCATGATTTAACCCCAATTTCCCATGGTTTAAGCCTAGTTTAACCCCAATTTCACCCCAAAACCCCCAAACTTCACTCCAAAAATTCCGTAATTTCACCAAAATCTCCATTTTTTCCCCATTTCCAGCGGCCTGTACGTGCTGCTCCGCGTGCGGCTCAACCTGCGCCGGTTCTGGTTCAACCCCAATTTCCCATGGTTTAAGCCCCGTTTAACCCCAATTTCTGCCAAATTTCACCTCAAAACCTCCAAATTTCACTGTAAAACCCCCACAATTTGACCAAAATCTCCATTTTTTCCCCCATTCCCAGCGGCCTGTACGTGCTGCTCCGCGTGCGGCTCAACCTGTGGCGCTTCGGCCGCTCGGGCCGCTCGGTGCCGGCGCTGTTCGGGGGCGGGTGGCGCGGCGCGCGCCGGCCAAGGCGGCGCTGGTGGACGCGGCGTCGGGCGCGGTGTGGAGCTTCGCGCACCTGGCGCAGGTGTCGGACGCCGTGGCGCACCTGTGCCCCGCGCTGGGGCTGCGCCCGGGGCCACGTGGTGGCCGTGCTCATGGAGGCGCGGCCCGAGTTCGTGGCGCTCTGGCTGGGCCTGGCCAAGGCCGGCGTGGAGGCGGCGCTGCTCAGCTCGCACCTGCGCCAGGAGGGGCTGCTGCACGGGCTCACCTGCGCCGGGGGCCAGCGCCGTGGTGTTCGGCACCGAGCTGGGAGCAGGTGAGCGCTGGGGAGGTGGGGAGGGGCTCAGGTGGGCTCAGGTGAGGTGGGGAGGGGGCTCAGGTGGGCTCAGGTGAGGTGGGGAGGGGGCTCAGGTTAGGTGGGAACTGATAGGGACGGGCTCAGGTGAGCAGAGAGAGGCTGAGGTGGGCTCAGGTGAGGTGGGGAGGGGCTCAGGTGGGCTCAGGTGAGGTGGGGAAGGGGCTCAGGTGGGCTCAGGGGAGGGGCTCAGGTGGGCTTAGGGAGGGGCTCAGGTGGGCTCAGGGAGGGCTCAGGTGGGCTCAGGTGAGGTGGGGGAGGGGCTCAGGTGGGCTCAGGGAGGGGCTCAGGTGGGCTTAGGGAGGGGCTCAGGTGGGCTCAGGTGAGGTGAGGAAGGGGCTCAGTTGGGCAGGAAGGGGCTCAGGTGAGGTGGCGAGGGGCTCAGGTGAGGTGGGGAGGGGGCTCAGGTGAGGTGGGGAGGGGCCTCAGGTGAGGTGGGGAGGGGGCTCAGGTGGGCACAGGTGGGCTCAGGTGAGGTGGGGGAGGGCTCAGGTGAGGTGGGGAGGGGGCTCAGGTGAGGTGGGGAGGGGGCTCAGGCGGGCAGGGCGCTGCTCAGCTCGCACCTGCGCCAGGAGGGGCTGCTGCACGGGCTCACCTGCGCCGGGGCTCGGGCTGTGGTGTTCGGCACCGAGCTGGGAGCAGGTGAGAGCTGGGGAGGGGCTCAGGTGAGGTGGGGAAGGGGCTCAGGTGGGCTCAGGTGAGGTGGTGAGGGGGCTCAGGTGAGGTGGGGAGGGGGGCTCAGGTGAGGTGGTGAGGGGGCTCAGGTGAGGTGGGGAGGGGGCTCAGGTGAGGTGGGGAGGGGGCTCAGGTGAGCAGGGACGGGCTCAGGTGGGCTCAGGTGAGGTGGGGAGGGGGCTCAGGTGAGGTGGGGAAGGGGCTCAGGTGAGGTGGCGAGGGGGCTCAGGTGAGGTGGGGAAGGGGCTCAGGTGAGGTGGTGAGGGGGCTCAGGTGGGCTCAGGTGAGGTGGGGAGGGGGCTCAGGTGGGCTCAGGTGAGGTGGGGAGGGGCTCAGGTGAGGTGGGGAGGGGCTCAGGTGAGGTGGGGAGGGGGCTCAGGCGGGCAGGGCGCTGCTCAGCTCGCACCTGCGCCGCGAGGGGCTGCTGCACGGGCTCACCTGCGCCGGGGCCAGGGCTGTGGTGTTCGGCACCGAGCTGGGAGCAGGTGAGCGCTGGGGAGGTGGGGGAGGGCTCAGGTGGGCTCAGGTGAGGTGGGGTGGGGGCTCAGGTTAGGTGGGAACTGATAGGGACGGGCTCAGGTGAGCAGAGAGAGGCTGAGGTGGGCTCAGGTGAGGTGGGGAGGGGGCTCAGGTGAGGTGGGGAGGGGGCTCAGGTGGGCTCAGGTGAGGTGGGGGAAGGGGCTCAGGTGGGCTCAGGGAGGGGCTCAGGTGGGCTCAGGTGAGGTGAGGAAGGGGCTCAGGTGGACAGGGAGGGGCTCAGGTGAGGTGGCGAGGGGCTCAGGTGAGGTGGGGAAGGGGCTCAGGTGAGTGGCGAGGGGCTCAGGTGAGGTGGGGGGAGGGGGCTCAGGCGGGCAGGGCGCTGCTCAGCTCGCACCTGCGCCGCGAGGGGCTGCTGCACGGGCTCACCTGCGCCGGGGCCAGGGCTGTGGTGTTCGGCACCGAGCTGGGAGCAGGTGAGAGCTGGGGAGGTGGGGAGGGGCTCAGGGTTGGGTGGGAACTGATAGGGACGGGCTCCAGTGAGCAGGGAGGGGCTCAGGTGGGCTCAGGTGAGGTGGGGAGGGGGGCTCAGGTGAGGTGGGGAAGGGGCTCAGGTGAGGTGGGGAGGGGCTCAGGTGAGGTGGGGAGGGGGCTCAGGTGAGGTGGGGAGGGGCTCAGGTGAGGTGGGGAGGGGGCTCAGGTGAGCAGGGACGGGCTCAAGGTGGGCTCAGGTGAGGTGGGAGGGGGCTCAGGTGAGGTGGGGAGGGGGCTCAGGTGGGCTCAGGTGAGGTGAGGAAGGGGCTCAGGTGGGCTCAGGGAGGGGCTCAGGTGGGCTTAGGGAGGGGCTCAGGTGGGCTCAGGTGAGGTGAGGAAGGGGCTCAGTTGGGCAGGAAGGGGCTCAGGTGAGGTGGTGGAGGGGGCTCAGGTGAGGTGGGGAAGGGGCTCAGGTGAGGTGGCGAGGGGCTCAGGTGAGGTGGGGAGGGGCTCAGGTGAGGTGGTGAGGGGGTTTTGGGTGATGTGGGGGAAGGGGCTCAGGTGAGCTCGGGTGGGCTCAGGTGAGCTCGGGTGGGCTCAGGTGAGTAGGGAAGGGCTCAGGTGAGGTGGGGAGGGGCTCAGGTGAGGTGGGGAGGGGCTCAGGTGAGGTGGGAACAGATGGGGAGGGGCTCAGGTGGGTTCAGGTGAGCTCCGGTGAGGTGGGGAGGGGGCTCAGGTGGGCAGGGAGAGGCTCAGGTGAGGTGGAGGGGCTCAGGTGAGGTGGGGAGGGGGCTCAGGTGGGCTCAGGGAGGGGCTCAGGTGGGCTCAGGTGAGGTGGGGAAGGGGCTCAGGTGAGCTCAGGTGAGTAGGGAGGGGCTCAGGTGAACAGGGAGGGGCTCAGGTGAGGTGGGGAAGGGGCTCAGGTGGGCAGGGAGGGAAGGAATTTTCTTTTTTTTTTCTTTTTTAAAAATTTTTCATTTTTAAGGAATTTTCTCCCATTTTCCAGGAATTTTTCCCATTTTAAAGTGATTTTTGCTGGAATTTTTTTTCAGGATGATAAATAGATTTTTCCAGTACAACTTTTCCTGTTTTTAAGGAATTTCTCTCAATTTTTCAGGGAATTTCCCCCCCTATTTTTAAACGATTTTTTCTAGATGATAAATCCATTTTTTCACTAAAATTTTTCCCACTTCTAAGGAATTTTCTCCCATTTTTCAGGGCAATTTTCCCCAATTTTTAAATAGATTTTTTTCAGGATGATAAATCCCTTTTTCCAGTACAATTTTTCCTGGTTTTAAGGAATTTCTCTCAATTTTTCAGGGAATTTCCCCCCATTTTTAAAGTCATTTTTTTTTTCTGGAGATTTCAGGATGATTAATCAATTTTTCCAGTGTGATTTTCCCCTGTTTTTAAGGAATTTTCTCCCATTTTTTCAGGGAATTTTCCCCATTTTTAAACTGATTTTTTTAGGATGATAAATCAATTTTTCCAGTGTGATTTTCCCCTGTTTTAAAGGAATTTTCTCCCATTTTTCCAGTGTGATTTTCTCCCATTTTTAAACTGATTTTTTTAGGATGATAAATCAATTTTCCCAGTGTGATTTTTTCCCGTTTTTAAGGAATTTTCTCCCCTTTTTCCAGTGTGATTTTCCCCTGTTTTTAAGGAATTTTCTCCCATTTTTCAGGGAATTTTTGCCCATTTTTAAACGGACTTTTTTTCCAGACAACAGAAATATTTTCCCAGTGTGATTTTTTCCCGTTTTTTAAGGAATTTTCTCCATTTTTGCCAGCTCTCACCGAGGTGAGCGCCGCCCTGGACCCGCGGATGCAGAAATTCTCCTGGGGCCCCCCGGATTGGGGGCCCAGCCCAGAGGGGACCCAGGCCCTGGAGCCCCTCCTGGAGAGAGCCCCCAAATCCCCCTACGAGATCGACCCCGGGAAGGGCATGGATGGTAAAAATCACCCCAAATTTATCCCTGGTTTTCCCCCCCATGTCCCCTCATTTTTCCCCAAATTTTCCCTGATTTTTCCCCAAATTTTCCCTGATTTTTCCCCAAATTTTCCCTGATTTCCCCTGATTTTTCCCCTGATTTTCCCCCCAATTTTTCCCTGATTATTCCCCAATTTTTCCCTGATTTTCCCCAGTTTTCCCCTGATTTTCCCCAGTTTTCCCTGATTTTTCTTCAAATTTTCCCTGATTTTTCCCAGATTTTTCCTGATTTTCCCCCAGATTTCCCCCTCATTTTCCCCAAATTTTCCCTGATTTTTCCCCAAATTTTCCCTGATTTTCCCCAGATTTCCCCTCATTTTCCCCAAATTTTCCCCCGATTTCCCCTGATTTTTCCCAGATTTTCTCTGATTATTCCCCCAGTTTTTCCCCTGATTTATCCCAAAATTTTCCATGATTTTCCCCTGATTTTCCCCCAGATTTCCCCCTCATTTTCCCCAAATTTTCCCTGATTTCCCGATTTTTCCCAGATTTTCCCTGATTTTCCCCCAGATTTCCCCTCATTTTCCCCCAATTTTCCCTGATGTCCCCTGATTTTTCCCAGATTTTCCCTGATTTTCACCCCAAATTTTCCCTGATTATTCCCCAATTTTCCCTGATTTTTCTCCAGATTTCCCCCTCATTTTCCCCCTATTTTCCCCTGATTTTCCCCCAAATTTTCCCTGATTTTTCCCTGATTTTCCCCTGATTTTCCCCAGTTTTCCCCCTGATTTTTCCCCAAATTTTCCCCAATTTCCCTGATTTTTCCCAGATTTTCTCTGATTATTCCCCAGTTTTTCCCCTGATTTTACCCCAAATTTTCCCTGATTTTTCCCAGATTTTCCCTGATTTTCACCCAAATTTTCCCTGATTATTCCCCAATTTTCCCTGATTTTTCTCCAGATTTCCCCCTCATTTCCCCCAATTTTCCCCTGATTTTCCCCTCATTTTTACTGAAATTTTCCCTGATTATTCCCGATTTCCCCCTGATTTTCCCCCAGATTTCCCCTGATTTGTCCCCGAATTTCCCCTGATTTTCCCGTTTTTTCCCAGATTTTCCCCCAGATTTCCCCCTGATTTTTGTTTCATTGTCTCCATTTTCCCTGTTTTTCCCCCGTTTTTCCCGATTCCGCGGGTTTTTGCCCCATCCAGACCGTCTGTTCTACATCTACACCTCGGGCACCACCGGCCTGCCCAAGGCGGCCATCGTGGTGCACAGCAGGTGAGGGGGCGGGGCCGGGGCGGGGGCAGTGGGCGTGGTCAGTGGTGGGCGTGGTCAGTGGTGGGCGTGGTCAATGGGAGTGGTCCGTGATGGACATGGACATGTATGGTTGTGGGTGTGGTCAGTGGTGGGTGTGGTCATTGATGGGTGTGGTCATTGATGGGTGTGGTCAGTGGTGGGTGTGGTCAGGGATGGGTGTGGTCAGGGATGGGTGTGGTCAGGTGGGTGGGTGTGGTCAGTGAGGGTGTGGTCAGTGGTGGGTGTGGTCAGGGATGGGTGTGGTCAGTGGTGGGTGTGGGTCAGTGAGGGTGTGGTCAGTGGTGGGTGTGGTCATTGATGGGTGTGGTCAGTGGTGGGTGTGGTCAGGGATGGGTTGTGGTCAGTGTGGGTGTGGTCAGTGGTGGGTGTGGTCAGTGGTGGTGTGGTCAGTGAGGGTGTGGTCAGTGGTGGGTGTGGTCAGGGATGGGTGTGGTCAGTGTGGGTGTGGTCAGTGGTGGGTGTGGTCAGTGAGGTGTGGTCAGTGGTGGGTGTGTGGTCAGTGGTGGGTGTGACCATGGGTGTGGTCAGTGGTGGGTGTGGTCAGTGGTGGGTGTGGTCAGTGGTGGGTGTGGTCAGTGAGGGTGTGGCCATGGGTGTGGCCATGGGTGTGGTCAGTGGTGGGTGTGGCCATGGGTGTGGTCAGTGATGGGTGTGGCCATGGGTGTGGTCAGTGATGGGTGTGGCCATGGGTGTGGTCAGTGAGGGTGTGGCCATGGGTGTGGTCAGTGATGGGTGTGGCCATGGGTGTGGTCAGTGATGGGTGTGGCCATGGGTGTGGTCAGGGTGGGTGTGGCCACGGGTGTGGTCAGGGTGGGTGTGGCCACGGGTGTGGTCAGTGGTGGGTGTGACCATGGTTGTGGTCAGTGGTGGGTGTGTCCCTGGGTGTGTCAGTGGGTGTGTCAGTGGGTGTGGTCAGTGGTGGGTGTGTCCCTGGGTGTGGTCAGTGGTGGGTGTGTCCCTGGGTGTGTCAGTGGGTGTGTCAGTGGGTGTGGTCAGTGGTGGGTGTGTCCCTGGGTGTGGTCAGTGGTGGGTGTGTCCCTGGGTGTGTCAGTGGGTGTGTCAGTGGGTGTGGTCAGTGGTGGGTGTGTCCCTGGGTGTGGTCAGTGGTGGGTGTGTCCGTGGGTGTGGTCAGTCTCTCTCTCTCTCTCTCAGGTATTACCGCATCGCTGCCTTTGGTTATTTCGCTTTCCGGATGCGCCCCGATGACGTCATCTACACCTGCCTGCCGCTCTACCACGCGGCAGGTGCTGCCTCCTCCTCCTCCTCCTCCTCCTCCTCCTCTTCGTCTGTCTTCCTCTTCCTCTTCCTCTTCCTCTTTTTCTTCTTCCCTTCCCTTCCCTTCCCTTCCCTTCCCTTCCCTTCCCTTCCTTCCCTTCCCTTCCCTTCCCTTCCCTTCCCTTCCCTTCCCTTCCCTTCCCTTCCCTTCCCTTCCCTTCCCTTCCCTTCCCTTCCCCTTCCTTCCCTTCCCTTCCCTTCCCTTCCCTTCCCCTCCTCTTCCTCCTCCTCTTCTTCCTTCCTTTCCCCTTTTTTGCCCTCATTTTTCCATAATTTTCCCCATTTTTCTTCAGTTTTTCTCCATTTTCCCCTCATTTTTCCTTCATTTTCCTCCCCTTTTTCCTGGTTTTCCCATTCCTTCTTCCTCCTCCTCCTCCTCTATCTCCTCCTCTTCCTCTTCCTCTTCCTCTTCCTCTTCCTCTTCCTCTTCCTCTTCCTCTTCCTCTTCCTCTTCCTCTTCCTCTTCCTCTTCCTCTTCCTCTTCCTCTTCCTCTTCCTCTTCCCCTCCCTTTCCCATTTCCTGTTTATTTTTCCCATTTCCTTTCCCTGTCTCCTCCTCATTTCTCTGCCATCTTCCACCCCAAACCACCCCAAATATCCCAAAAAATCCACCCCAAACCCATCCTGAATTTATCCCAAATATATACAGAATTTATCCCAAATTTATACAGAATTTATCCCAAATTATACAGAATTTATCCCAAATTTATACAAAATTTATTCAAAATTTTCACCAAAATTTTCCCACTATTTTCCCAAATTTATTCAAATTTTATCCCAAATTTATTCAAATTTTATCCCAAATTTTCCCCAATTTTTTCCCAATTTTTTCCCAATGTTCCAGGGAACATCATGGAGGTGGGGCAGTGCCTGACCCACCCCAAACCACCCCAAAAATCCCAAATTTATCCAGAATTTTATCCCAAATTTACCCCAAATTTATCATGAATTTACCCCAAATTTATCCCAAATTTATCCCAAATCCATCCTGAATTTACCCCAAATTTATCACAAATTTATCCGTAATTTTCCCAATTTTTTTCCCGATTTTTTCTGAATTTACCCCAAATTTATCCCAATTTTTTCCCAATTTTTTCCCGATTTTTTCCCGATTTTTCCCCGAATTTTTCCCCGAATTTTTCCCAATTTTTCTGGAACATTCCAGGGAACATCATGGGGGTGGGGCAGTGCCAAACCCATCCAAACACCCCAAAAATCCCAAATTTACTCCAAGTATCCCAAATAATTCATTCCAAACCCATCCTGATTTTATCCCAAATTTATCCTGAATTTATCCCAAATTTATTCAGAATATATACAAAATTTATTCCAAATTTTCCGCAAAATTTCCCCAAAAATTTCCAAATTTTTCCTGATTTTTTCCCCGATTTTTTCCTGAATTTACCCCAAATTTATCCCGATTTTTTCCCGAATTTTTCCCAATTTTTCTGGAACATTCCAGGGAACATCATGGGGGTAGGGCAGTGCCTGACCCACCCCAAACACCCCAAATATCCCAAATAATCCATCCCAAACCCATCCTGAATTTATCCAGAATTTATCCTGAATTTATCCAAATTTATTGTGAATTCATCCTGAATTTATCCCAAATTTATCCAGAATTTATCCCAAATTTATACAGAATTTCTCCGGAATTTATCCCAAATTTATCCTGAATTTATCCCAAATTTATCCTGAATTTATCCCGAATTTATCCTGAATTCATCCAAATTTACACAGAATTTATTCCACATTTTCCCCAAATTTTTCCCCCTATTTTCCCAAATTTATCCAACTATTACCCCAAATTTTATCCCGATTTTTCCCCAATTTTTCCCCAATTTTTCCCCAATTTTTTCCCGACTTTTCCCTGAATTTCCCCCCATTTTTCCGGAACGTTCCAGGGAACATCCTGGGGGTGGGGCAGTGCCTCCTGCACGGCCTCACCGTCGTCATCCGCAGGAAATTCTCGGCCTCCAGATTTTGGGACGATTGCGTCAAATATCGCTGCACGGTGAGCCCCAATTCCTGACTTTTCCCCCATTTTTCCCTATTTTTCCAATTTTTTGCCATTTTCCTCTTTTTTCCCCAATTTTTCTCAATTTTTTTATCATTTTTCCTTAATTTACCCCTATTTTTCTCAAAATTTTTCCATTTTTCTCGATTTTTTTCTCAATTTTTCCTTAATTTTTCCCCCTTTTTCCCAATTTTTCTCCATTTTTTCTCTCATTTTTCCTTTCTTTCCCCCCCCATTTTTCCTCCCATTTTTCCTTAATTTTCCCCCCATTTTTCTCAAATTTTCCCAATTTTTCTCCATTTTTTCTCTCATTTTTCCTTAATTTTCCCCGTTTTTCTCAAATTTTTCTCAATTTTTTTCTCTCATTTTTACTTAATTTTCCCCCATTTTTCCCAATTTTTCTCCATTTTTTCTCTCATTTTTCCTTTCTTTTCCCCCCATTTTTCTTCCCCTTTTTCCTTAATTTCCCCCATTTTTCCATTTTCTCCCCATTTTTCCCATCCCCCACCATTTTCCCATTTTTCTCTCTTTTTTCCTTTGTTTTCCCCATTTTTTCTCAAATTTTCTCAATTTTTTTTCTCTCATTTCCCCCCCATTTTCCCCCCATTTTTCCACATTTTTTCAATTTTTTCTCTAATTCCCCCCATTTTTCCATTTTCTTCCCTATTTCTCCCCCCTTTTTCCCTCTCTACTTTTTCCCCATTTCCCCCCATTTCTCGCCTCTCCCCAACCCCAACACTCCATTTTTTTCTATCTCCCCCCAAATCCAAATTTTTTCCCCCAAAAATCCCAATTTTCCACCCCAAAAATCCCATTTGTTTGGGTATTTTTCTCCCCAAATCCCACTTTTTTGGTATTTTTAACCCAAAATCCCATTTTTTTACTACAAATCCCTGAATTTTTTTGGAATATCCCTGTAGGTGATTGGGAGCTGTGCCGGTTCCTGCTGGCCCAGCCCGGCCAACACCCAAAATCTCATTTTTTCACCCAAAATCGCTTTTTTTGGTAATTTTTCACTGAAAATCCCATTTTTCTGGGGTTTTTTACCAAAATCCCGTTTTTCTCCCCATTTTTCCCTTGCCCAGGTGGTGCAGTCCATCGGGGAGCTGTGCCGGTTCCTGCTGGCCCAGCCCATGACTGATACCAAACCCCATTTTTTCACCCGAAATCCCATTTTTTGGCATTTTTTGTCCCCAAACCCCATTTTTTCGGTGATTTTTCACCAAAACCCCGTTTTTTCTCCCCATTTTTGCAGCAGGTGGTGCAGTACATCGGGGAGCTGTGCCGGTTCCTGCTGGCCCAGCCCGGCCATCACCCAAAACCCCATTTTTTCACCCGAAATCCCATTTTTTGGCATTTTTTGACCCCAAACCCCATTTTTGGGGGGGATTTTTCACCAAAATCCCGTTTTTTCTCCCCATTTTCGCGGCAGGTGGTGCAGTACATCGGGGAGCTGTGCCGGTTCCTGCTGGCCCAGCCCGGCCATCATTCGAAACCCCATTTTTTGACTCCAAAATCCCATTTTTTCCCCCAAACCCCATTTTTTTCGGTGATTTTTCACCAAAATCCCGTTTTTTCTCCCCATTTTTGCAGCAGGTGGTGCAGTACATCGGGGAGCTGTGCCGGTTCCTGCTGGCGCAGCCCGAGGCCGAGGCCGAGCGCCGGCACCGCGTGCGCCTGGCGCTGGGGAACGGGCTCCGCGCCGAGCTCTGGCCGCGCTTCCAGCGCCGCTTCCGCCTGCGCCGCATCGGCGAGTTCTACGGGGCCACCGAGTGCAACTGCAGCCTGGCCAACGTCGATGGCAAGGTGGGGAAAATGGGGAAAAATCCCCAAAAATTGGGAAAAAATTGGGGAAAGATTGGGGAAAATATGGGGAAAAAACGGGGCAAAAATGGGGGAAAAAATGGGAATAAAATGGGAAAGAACAGGAGTTCTATGGGGCCACCGAGTGCAACTGCAGCCTGGCCAACGTCGATGGGAAAGTGAGGGAAAATGGGGAAAATACCCCAAAAAAATCCTCCAAAAAAATCCTCCAAAAATTGGGGAAAGATTGGGGAAAAAATGGGAAAAAAATAGGGCAAAAATGGGAAAAAAATCCCATAAACAATGGGGGAAAACGGGAGCTCTACGGGGCCAGCGAGTGCAACTGCAGCCTGGCCAATGTCGATGGCAAGGTGGGGAAAACGGGGAAAATACCCCAAAAAAATCCTCCAAAAATTGGGGAAGATTGATTGGGGAAAAATATGGGGAAAATATGGGGAAAAAATCCCACAAACAATGGGGAAAACGGGAGTTCTACGGGGCCACCGAGTGCAACTGCAGCCTGGCCAACGTCGAAGGCAAGGTGGGAAAAATGGGGAAAATCCCCAAAAAATGGGGAAAAAATCCCCCCAAAAATAGCCAAAAATATCCCCCCAAAATTGGGGAAAGATTGGGGGGAAAATGGGGGAATAATAGAGAAAAAATGGAGGGAAAACGGGAAAAAAACGGGAGCTCTACGGGGCCACCGAGTGCAACTGCAGCCTGGCCAACGTCGATGGCAAGGTGAGGAAAATGGGGAAAAATCCCCAAAAAAATCCCCAAAAATCCCCAAAAAAATCCCCCCAAAAATTGGGCGGAAAATGGGGGAAAAATGGGAATAAAATGGGAAAGAACAGGAGTTCTATGGGGCCAGCGAGTGCAACTGCAGCCTGGCCAACATCGATGGGAAAGTGAGGGAAAATGGGGAAAATCCCCCCAAAAAAACCCCAAAAAATAGCCAAAAAATTGGGGAAAATTGCGGGAGAAATGGGGGGAAAATTGGAAAAAAATCCTTTAAAAAATGGGGAAAATGGGAGCTCTACGGGGCCAGCGAGTGCAACTGCAGCCTGGCCAATGTCGATGGGAAGGTGGGGAAAATCCCCAAAAATTTGGGGAAAAATACCCCCAAAATTGGGAAAAAATATGGGGAAACATGGGGCAAAAATAGGGCAAAAATGGGAAAAATCCCTTAAAAAATGGGGAAAATGGGAGTTCTACAGGGCCAGCGAGTGCCGATTCTCCCCTTTTTTCACCCAATTTCCCCCCATTTTTTCCCTTAATTCCCCCATTTCTCACCCGATTTTCCCCATTTTTTGTTTAAATTCCCCCATTTTTCACCCAATTCCCCCCATTTTTCAGCCACATTTCCCCCTTTCTTTCGCTAATTCCCCCATTTCTCGCCCGATTTTCCCCATTTTCTTTTACAATTTCCCCATTTTTTTAAATTCCCTCATTTTTTTTACAATTCCCCCATTTTTTTTTTCAGAATTCCCCCCATTTTTCACACCGATTCTCCCCATTTTTAGGCCGATTTTCCCCATTTTTCACCCCATTTCCCCCCATTTTTTCCTCTAATTCCCCCATTTCTCGCCCGATTTTCCCCATTTTTTGTTTAAATTCCCCCATTTTTCACCCAATTCCCCCCATTTTTCAGCCACATTTCCCCCTTTCTTTCGCTAATTCCCCCATTTCTCGCCCGATTTTCCCCATTTTCTTTTACAATTTCCCCATTTTTTTTAATTCCCTCATTTTTTTTACAATTCCCCCATTTTTTTTTTTCAGAATTCCCCCATTTTTCACCCGATTCTCCCCATTTTTAGGCCGATTTTCCCCATTTTTCACCCCATTTCCCCCCATTTTTTCCTCTAATTCCCCCATTTCTCGCCCGATTTTCCCCATTTTTTGTTTAAATTCCCCCATTTTTCACCCAATTCCCCCCATTTTTCAGCCACATTTCCCCCTTTCTTTCGCTAATTCCCCCATTTCTCGCCCGATTTTCCCCATTTTCTTTTACAATTTCCCCATTTTTTTTAATTCCCTCATTTTTTTTTACAATACCCCCATTTCTTTTTTTTCAGAATTCCCCCATTTTTCACCCAATTCTCCCAATTTTTCACCCAATTCTCCCCATTTTTTCACCCGATTCTCCCCATTTTTAGGCCGATTTCCCCCATTTTTCACCGAATTTCCCCCCATTTTTTCCTCTAACTCCCCCATTTCTCGCCCGATTTTCCCCATTTTTTTTTTAAATTCCCCCATTTTTTTTAAATTTCCCATTTTTTCCCCCCAGGTGGGCGCGTGCGGGTTCAACAGCCGCCTGCTGCCCGGCGTGTACCCGGTGCGGCTGCTGCGCGTGCAGCCCGGCTCGCTGCAGCCGCTGCGCGACGCCCGCGGCCTCTGCGTGCCCTGCGGCCCCAGGTCGGCCCCCATCCCAAAAACCCCCGCTTTCACCCCAAAAAAACCCGACATCCCGCAGGGTTTGGGCTCCCAAACGGGATTTTCCACCCGGGTTTGGGTGGGGAATTGGGGAATTGGGGCTGTCGCAAAGGTCTTGGGGTGGGGCGGTCCCATAAATTTTGGGGTCGTTCTCTGCTGTTCCCGTAAATTTTGGGGGGGTTTTCTGTCGATCCCCAAAAAATTTTGGGTCATCTTGAGTCAATCCCCAAAAAATTTGGGTAATTTTGAGTCAATCCCATAATATTTGGGGTCATTCTTTGCCATTCCCATAAATTTTGGATCATCTGAAGTTGATCCTGTAAATGTTGGGGTCATCTTGAGTTGATCCTGTAAATGTTGGGGTCATCTTGAGTTGATCTCTTAAATTTGGGATCATTTTGAGTTGATCCCCAAAAATTTTGGGGTCATTTTGGGTCCATCGTGTAAATTTGGGGTCATTTTGAGTCGATCCCAAAAAATTTGGGGTCGTTCTTTGCCATTCCCATAAATTTTGGATCATCTGAAGTTGATCTTGTAAGTGTTGGGGTCATCTTGAGTTTATCTCTTAAATTTGGGATCATTTTGAGTTGATCCTCAAAAATTTTGGGTCATCTTGAGTCAATCCCATAATATTTGGGGTTGTTCTTTTCAATTCCCATAAATTTTGGATCATCTTGAGTTGATCCCGTAAATTTTGGGTCATCCTGAGTTGATCTCTTAAATTTGGGGTCATCTTGAGTCAATCCCCAAGAATTTTGGGTCATCTTGAGCCAATCCCAAAAAATTTGGGGTTGTTTGTTTCAATTCCCATAAATTTTGAATCATCTTGAGTTGATCCCGTAAATTTTGGGTCATTTTGAGTTGATCCTGTAAATTTTGGGGTCATTTTGAGTCAATCCCAAAATATTTGGGGTCGTTCTTTTCAATTCCCATAAATTTTGGGATCATCTGGAGTCAATCCCGAATATTTTGGGGGCCATTCTTTGTGAATCCCATAAATTTTCAGGTCATCTTGACTTGATCCCAAAAATTTGGGGTCATTCCTTGCCATTCCCATAAATTTTGGATCATCTGGAGTCAATCCCAAATATTCTGGGGTCATCTTGAGTTGATCCCAAAAATTTGGGGTCGTTCCTTTGTCATTCCCATAAAATTTGGGGTCATCTGGACTCAATCCCAAATATTTCCCTCGAGATTTTGGGATCCCATTCCCATTTTCCCCTGGATTCCGTGATCCCATTTCCCTGGGGATTTTGGGACGGAATTCCCATTTCCCATGAATTCCATGATCCCATTCCCATTCCCCCTGGATTTTGGGATCCCATTCCCCCTGGATTCCGGGATCCCATTCCCATTTCCCTGGATTTTGGGATCCCATTCCCATCTCCTTAGTGATTTTGGGATCCCATTCCCATCCCCCTGGATTTTGGGATGGAATTCCCATTTCCCATTCCCCCTGGATTCCATGATCCCATTTCCCATTTCCCTGGGGATTCCGTGATCCCATTCCCATTCCCCTGGATTTTGGGATGGAATTCCCATTTCCCATTCCCCCTGGATTCCATGATCCCATTTCCCATTTCCCTGGGGATTCTGTGATCCCATTCCCATTCCCCATGGATTCCGTGATCCCATTCCCCCTGGATTCTGTGATGCCATTCCGATTTCCCCTGGATTCCGTGATCCCATCCCCATTCCCCCTGGATTTTGGGATCCCATTTCCCATGGATTCCGTGACCCCCATTCCCATTTCCCCTGGATTTTGGGATCCCATTCCCATTTCCCATTAATTCTGTGACCCCATTCCCATTCCCCTGTATTCCATGATCCCATCCCCCTTTTCCCTGGGGATTCCGTGATCCCATTCCCATTTCCCCTGGATTCCGTGACCCCATCCCCATTCCCCCTGGATTTTGGGATCCCATCCCCATTCCCCCTGGATTCTGGGATGGAATTCCCATTTCCCATGGATTCGTGATCCCATCCCCATCCCCCTGGATTCCATGACCCCATTCCCATTCCCCCTGGATTCCGTGACCCCATCCCCATTCCCCCTGGATTTTGGGATCCCATCCCCATTCCCCCTGGATTTTGGGATCCCATCCCCATTCCCCCTGGATTCCGTGACCCCATCCCCATTCCCCCTGGATTTTGGGATCCCATCCCCATTCCCCCTGGATTTTGGGATCCCATCCCCATTCCCCCCTGGATTCTGGGATGGAATTCCCATTTCCCATGGATTCGTGATCCCATCCCCATCCCCCTGGATTCTGTGACCCCATTCCCATTCCCCCTGGATTCCGTGACCCCATCCCCATTCCCCCTGGATTTTGGGATCCCATCCCCATTCCCCCTGGATTTTGGATGGCATTCCCCTTTCCCGCGCTCCCAGGGGAGCCCGGGCTGCTGGTGGGCCGCATCGACCAGCGGGACCCCCTGCGCCGCTTCGACGGCTACGTCAGCGCCGGCGCCACGCGCGGCAAGATCGTCCGCGACGTGCTGGCCAAGGGCGACCAGGCCTACCTGTCAGGTGAGCCCGCCGGAATGCCCGGAATTCCGGCCCCAAATCCCGGGAGTTTCCCCCTTGGGACACCCCAAAGGGCTCGGGAATCAATGGGGATCACCCGGAGCGACAGCCAAAAATTCCAGGATTGGGTTTTGGGGTCTTCTCCCATTCTTGGATGACATTTTCGAATTTTTTCATATTTTTCATGGGAATTCCCGGAATTCCGGCCCCAAATCCCAGGAGTCTCCCCACTGGAACACCCCAAAGGGCTCGGGAATCAATGGGGATTTCCTGAGCGAGGATTGGGTTTTGGGGTCTTGTCCCCATTCTTGGGTGACTCTTTGGGGATTTTCCCATTGTCAGGTGAATTTTTGGGGTCTTTTCCCATTTCTCATTGGAATTCCCGGAATTCCGGCCCCAAATCCCGGGAATTTCCCCATTGGAACATCCCAAAGATCTTGGGAATAAACCACAAGAAAAAGTCCCGGAGCGTTGACGCAAAAATCCCAGGATTGGGTTTTGGGGTCTTGTCCCCATTCTTGGATGACATTTTGGAATTTTTTCATGTTTTTCGTGGGAATTCCCGGAATTCCGGCCCCAAATCCCGGGAGTTTCCCCACTGGGGCATCCCAAAGGGCTCGGGAATCAATGGGGGTTTCCTGGAGCGACGGCCAAAAATCCCACGGTGGGTTTTGGGGTCTTGTCCCCATTGTCAGGTGAATTTTTGGGGTCTTTTCCCATTTTTTATGGGAATTCCTGGAATTCCAGCCCCAAATCCTAGGATTTTTTTGGGCCATTTTCCCCCAAATCCCAGGTGGAATTTTTTTCGGGAATTTTTCCCTATTCCCTGGTATAATTTTTGGGAATTTTTTCAGGATTTTTTCCCCATTCCAGATGGCATTTATGGGGGTTTTTTTGAGCTTTTCCCCCATTTTTAGGGAAATCTTTGGGTTTTTTTCCCATTCTAGGGTTACATTTTTGGGGATTTTTCCCCCATTCCCCACTGTAACTTTTCAGGATTTTGGGGGGATTTTTTGGGACTTTTTACAGGACTTTTCCCCAAGCCCCAGGTGTGATTTTTTTGGGGAATTTTTAAAGGGTTTTTTTCCAAATTCCTAGTTGAGATTTTTCTGGATTTTTCCCAATTCCCAGCTGTAATTTCTTAGGAATTTTTGAGGGTTTTTTCCTATATCCAAGTGAGATTTTTGGGGGATTTTTCCCCCATTCCCCACTGTAACTTTTTGGAATTTTTGGGAGGATTTTTTCCCGCTATTTCCCCAATTCCTCAGTATAATTTTTTTTGCAATTTTTTGGGGTTATTTCTGCATTTTTAGGGGATGTTCTGGTGATGGATGACTTGGGGCTAACTGCATTTTGGGGCTGCTTCCCCAATTCCCAACTGGGATTTTCTGGGGGATTTTTCCTCAAATCCCATGGGACAATTTTTGGGGAATTTTTGGGGATTTTTCCCCCATTCCCATGGGAGAATTTTGGGGAATTTTTTGGGGCATTTTCCCCATTTCCACGTGAGCTTTTTGGGGATTTTTCCCCCATTCTGGGGGTACATTTTTCGGGATTTTTCCCTCATTTCCCCACATTTTCAGGAATTTTTTTGGGGATTTTTCCCGCTATTTCCCCCATTCCTCAGTATAAGTTTTTGGGGATTTTTTGGGGTTATTTCCCCATTTTTAGGGGACGTTCTGGTGATGGATGACTTGGGCTACCTGCACTTTGGGGCTGCTTCCCCCATTCCCAACTGGGATTTTTAGGGAATATTTTCAGGACTTTTTCCCCATTCTGGGGGTACATTTTTTGGGATTTGTTCCCAATTCCCAGGTGAGATTTGTTGGGATTTTTTTCAGGATATTTTCTATTCCCAGGTGGAATTTTTTGGGATTTTTTTGGGGGATTTTTCCCCATTCCCTGGTATAAATATTTGGGAATTTTTCAGGATTTTTTTCTCCATTCCCAGGTGGGATTTATTGGGATTTTTTGGGTTTTTTTTCCCCCATTCTTGGGGTACATTTTTTGGGGTTTTTTTCCCATTTTTTCGGGTACATTTATTGGGATTTTTTTCCCATTCTTGGTGTACATTTTTTGGGATTTTTTTCCCATTCTTGGGGTACATTTATTGGGATTTTTTTCCCATTCTTGGGGTACATTTATTGGGATTTTTTTTCCCATGCTTGGGGTACATTTTTTGGGATTTTTTTCCCCATTCTTGGGGTACATTTTTTGGGATTTTTTTCCCATTCTTGGGGTACATTTATTGGGATTTTTTTCCCATTCTTGGGGTACATTTATTGGGATTTTTTTCCCATTCTTGGGGTACATTTTTGGGATTTTTTTCCCCATTCTTGGGGTACATTTTTTGGGATTTTTCCCCCATTCCCCACTGTAACTTTTCACAATTTTTTGAGGATTTTTCCCGCTATTTCCCCCATTCCTCAGTGTAACTTCTCCATATTTTTTGGGGTTGTTTCCCCACTTTTTAGGGCACGTTCTGGTGATGGATGACTTGGGCTACCTGCACTTTGGGGCTGATTTCCCAGTTCCCAGCTGGGATTTTCTGGGGGATTTTTTCCCTGTTCCCGTGGGGACAATTTTGGGACTTTTTTGGGATTTTTTCCCCATTTTTGAGGGAAATTTTTTTTATTTTTTCCCCATTCTGGGGGGTACATTTGTCAGTATTTTTCCCCATTCTGGGGGTACATTTATTGGGATTTTTCCCCCATTCCCCACTGTAACTTTTCACGATTTTTTGAGGATTTTTCCCGCTATTTCCCCCATTCCTCAGTATAAATTTTTGGGATTTTTTTGGGGTTGTTTCCCCACTTTTAGGGGATGTTCTGGTGATGGATGACCTGGGCTACCTGTACTTTCGGGACCGGGCCGGGGACACGTTCCGCTGGCGGGGCGAGAACGTCTCCAGCACCGAGGTCGAGGGCGCCCTGAGCCGCCTGCTGGGCCAGGCCGACGTCGCCGTCTACGGCGTCGAGATTCCCGGTAAATCCCACAAAAATTCGGGATAACAGGGGGTTGGGAATGGGGGGAAATCCAGTGGGAATTTGGGGGAGAAATTCCGGGGTTTTCCAGGCAGAATTGGGGTGGGAAAGGGAGATTTGGAGGAGATTTTGGAGTCTACGGTGTCGAGATTCCTGGTAAATCCAAAAAAAATCCGGGATAAAATTTGGGATAAAAGGGGTTGGGAATTAGGGATATCCCGTGGGAATTTGGGGGAGAAACTCCAGGGTTTTTCCAGGAAAAATTGGGGTGGGAAATGGAGATTTGGGGTCTACGGCATCGAGATTCCCAGTAGAGCCCAAAAAATTCGGGATAAAATTTGGGATAAAATCTGGGATAAAAGGGGTTGGGAATGGGGGAAATCCCGTGGGAATGTGGGGGGAGAATTCTGGTTTTTTTCAGGCAGAATTGGGTGGAAAATGGAGATTTGGGGTGATTTGGGGCAGATTTGGGGTCTACGGCATCAAAAATCCCCGTTACATCCCAAAAAAATTCGGGATAAAATCTGGGATAAAAGGGGTTGGGAATGGGGGGAAATCCTGTGGGAATTTGGGGGAAAAAATTCCGGGGTTTTCCAGGTAAAATTGGGGTGGGAAAGGGAGATTTGGGGGAGATTTTGGGGTCTACGGCGTCGAGATTCCTGGTAAATCCCAAAAAATATTCAGGATAAAGGGGGGTTGGGAATGGGGGGAAATCCCGTGGGAATGTGGGGGAGAAATTCCGGGGTTTTCCAGGAAAAATTGGGGTGGGAAAAGGGAGATTTTTGGGGTCTACGCTGTTGAGATTCCTGGTAAAGCCCCAAAAATTCAGGATAAAATTTGGGATAACAGGGGTTGGGAATGGGGGAAAATCCCGTGGGAATTTGGGGGGGGAATTCCGGGGTTTTCCAGGTAAAATTGGGGTGGAAAATGGAGATTTGGGGTGATTTGGGGCAGATTTTGGGGTCTATGGTGTTGAGATTCCCGGTAAATCCCCCCAAAAAAATTCGGGGATAAAATCTGGGATAAAAGGGGTTGGGAATGGGGGAAATCCCCTGGGGAATTTGGGGGAGAAATTCCGGGGTTTTCGAGGCAGAATTGGGGTGGGAAAGGGAGATTTGGGGGAGATTTGGGGTTTTAGGCCGAAATCCCCATTTTTTCCCCCAAATCCCCATTTTTAACCCCAGAATTCCCATTTTTAACCCCAAAATTCCCATTTTTTTCCCGATCCAGGGCTGGAGGGCAGGGTGGGCATGGGGCTGTACCAGGAATGGGGTCAGGAATAGGACTGGATTTAAGAAACCATGAATTTCCTGGGTATTTTTCCCCAAAATTCCCCCTTTTTTTTCCCCCAAAATTCTGTGCTTTTTCCCAAAATTCCAATTTTTTTCCCCAAAATTCCCATTTTTTCCCTCATCTAGAAAAGGAGGGCAGGGCTGGCGTGGGGCTGTACCAGGAATGGGGCCAAGAATTGGGATCAGGATTTAGGAAAACCCAAATTTCCTGTGTTTTTTCCAAAATCCCCATTTTTAACCCCAAATTTCCTGAGGTTTTTTTTCCCAAAATTCCCATTTTTTTCCCCTGTTCCAGGTACGGAACGCTAGGCAGGCTTGAGGCTGTACCAGGAATGGGGCCAGGAGCTGGGATCAGGATTTAGGAAACCCCAAAATCCCCATTTTTAACCCCAAAATCCCCATTTTTAACCCCAAAATTCTGTGGTTTTTTCCCAAAATCTCAGTTTTTCTCCTCAGCCAGGAGTCGAGGGCAGGGCTGGCATGGGGCTGTACCAGGAATTGGGGTCGGGGTTTGGGGTAAACCCCAAAAATCCCCATTTTTAACCCCAAAATCCCCGTTTTTCCCCCAGAATTCCCATTTTTTCCCAAATTTTGGGTTTTTTCCCTCAATCCAGGCATGGAGGGGTGGGCGGGCATGGCGGCCATCACCGACCCCAGTGCCCAGCTGGACGTCGGTGCCCTGTACCGGGCACGGCGCTGGAGTTAGGAAACCCCAAAATCCCCATTTCTAACCCCAAAATCCTCTTTTTTAACCCCAAAATTCCTTTTTTTTCCCCAAAATCCCCATTTTTTCCCTCAATCCAGGCGTGGAGGGGCGGGCAGGCATGGCGGCCATCGCTGACCCCGCTGCCCAGCTGGACGTGGGTGCCCTGTACCGGGCACGGCACTGCATTTAGGAAACCCCAAAATCCCGGGTTTTTTCCCAAATTTAATGGGGTTTTTTCCCAAATTTTGGGTTTTTCTCCCCGTTCCAGGCGTGGAAGGCTGGGCTGGCATGGGGCTGTGCCAGGGACTGTGCCAGGAATTGGGGTCAGGGTTTGGGGTAAACCCCAAAATCCCCATTTTTTTCCCCAAATCCCCATTTCTAACCCCAAAATCCCCGGGTTTTTTCCCAAATTTTGGGTTTTTCTCCCCGTTCCAGGCGTGGAGGGGCGGGCGGGCATGGCGGCCATCGCGGACCCCGCCGCCCGGGTGGACGTGGGTGCCCTGTACCCCGCGCTGTGCCCGCTGCTGCCGCCCTACGCCCGGCCCGTCTTCATCCGCCTGCGCCCGCGGCTCGACAGCACCAGTGAGGGCGGGGCCCAAAGGGGCGGGGCCCAAAGGGGCGGGGCCTGACGGGGTGGGGCCTAAAGGGGTGGGGCTTAATAGGGTGCAGCCTAAAGGGGTGGGGCTTAATGGGGTGGGGCTTAAATGGGTGGGGTTTAAAGGGGTGGGATATAAAGGGTGGGGCTTAATGGGTGGAGTTTGGAAGAGTAGAGCTTAAAGGGGTGGGGCTTAAAGGGGTGGGGCTTAAAGGGGTGGGGCTTTAAGGGGTGGGGCCTAAAGGGGTGGAGATTAACGGAGTGAGATTTAAAGGGGTGGGGCTTAAAAGGGTGGTATTTATAGGCTGGGGCTTAAAGGGGTGGGGCTTAACAGGGCAGGGAATTGGGGGTGGGGCTTAATGGGGTGGGGCAGAGTGGGGCGGAGCTTAAAGGAGTGGGGATTAAAGGGGCAGGGGTGGGTGGGGCAAGGCTTAAAGGGGTGGGGCTTAACAGGGTGGGGGCTTAATAGGGTGGGGCCAAAAGGGGTGGGGATTAAACGGGTGAGATTTAAAGGGTGGAGCTTTAAGGGGTGGGGCTTAAAGGAGTGGGGCTTAGAGGGGTGGGGCTTAAAGGGGTGGGGCTTAAAGCAGTGGGGCTTAATGGGGTGGAGCTTAAAGGGGTGAGATTTAAAGGGTGGAGCTTAAAGGGGTGGGGCTTAATGGGGTGGAGCTTAAAGGGGTGAGATTTAAAGGGTGGAGCTTAAAGGGGTGGGGCTTAATGGGGTGGGGCTTAAAGGGGTGGGGTGGGTGGGGCAAGGTTTAAAGGGGTGGGGGCTAAAGGGGTGGGGCTTAAAGGGGTGTGGCTTAAAAGGGCAGGGGTGGGTGGGATGGGACTTAAAGGGGTGGGGCTTAAAGGGGTGGGGCTTAACAGAACAGGACCTAAAGGGGTGGGGTTTAACAGGGTGGGGTGGGTTGGGCAGGGTTAAAGGGGTGGGGCTTAAAGGGTGGGGCATGGAGGGGTGGGGCTTAAAGGGGTGGAGCCTAAATGGGCAGGGTATAAATGGGTGGGGCCTACAGGGTCGGGATTGAATGAGGTTTGAGGGGCAGGGATTAAGGGGGAGGAGCCTAAAGGGGTGTGGCTGGATGGGGATTAAAGGGGTGTGGCCTAAAGGGGTGTGGCTGGGTGGGAATTAAAGGGGTGTGGCCTAAAGGGGTGGGGCAAAAAGGGGTGGGGCCTAAATGGGCTTTGAGGGGTGGGGCTAGATGGGGATTAAAGGGGTGGGGCCTAAATGGGTGGGGCTTAAAGGGGTGGGGCTTAAAAGGGGCGGGGTTTGAGGGGTGGTATTAAATGGGTGGGGCTAAAGGGTGTGGTCTAATGTGGGTGTGGCTTTAAAAAGTGGGGTTAAATGGGTGGCAACTAAAGGGGTGTGGTCTAATGAGGGCGTGGCTTGATGGGGCGTGGCCTGAAGTGGGCGTGGCCGGGGCGATTCCCGGGGGGATTTCCCTCCCCAGGCACCTTCAAGCTGCAGAAGACGCGGCTGCGGGGGGAGGGCTGGGACCCCCGGGTGGTGGCCGAGCCCCTCTTCGTGCTGGACCCCCAGAGGGGCCGCTACGTGCCCCTGGACGCGGAGATGCACGCCCGGCTCTGCTCCGGGAAATCCGGGTTCTGAGCACGGAAATCCTGCTGGAAAACCCGAAAATCCCCCTGGAAAACCTCCCTGGGATCCCGAAAATCTGAAAATCCCACTGGAAAACCTCCCTGGGATCCCAAAAATCTGAAAATCCCACTGAAAAACCAGCCTGGGATCCCAAAAATCTGAAAATCCCACTGAAAAACCAGCCTGGGATCCCGAAAATCTGAAAATCCCACTGAAAAACCAGCCTGGGATCCCGAAAATCTGAAAATCCCCCAGAGTGGGAGATGCACGCCCGGCTCTGCTCCGGGAAATCCGGGTTCTGACCCCAAAAACAGCCTGGGATCCTGAAAATCCCACTGGAAAATCAGCCTGGGATCCTGGAAGTCTGAAAATCCTGCTGGAAAATCTGAAAATCCTGGTGGAAAACTTGAAAGTCCTGCTGGAAAAACTCAAAATCCTGCTGGAAAAACTCAAAATCCTGCTGGAAATATGAAAATCCTGCCAGAAAAATGAAAATCCTGCTGGAAAAATGAAAATCCTGCCGGAAAAATGAAAATCCTGCTGGAAAACCTCCCTGGGATCCTGAAAAACCCGAAAATCCCCCTGGAAAACCTCCCTGGGATCCCAAAAATCTGAAAATCCCCCAGAACGGGAGATGCACGCCCGGCTCTGCTCCGGGAAATCCGGGTTCTGACCCAAAAACACAGCCTGGGATCCTGAAAAATCCCGAAAATCCTGCTGGAAAACCTCCCTGGGATCCTGAAAAACCCGAAAATCCCGCTGGAAAACCAGCCTGGGATCCCAAAAATCCTGCTGGGGTATGAAAAAAACAGCCTGGGAGCCTGAAAATCCCACTAAAAAAACAGCCTGGGATCCTGGAAATGAAAATCCTGCTGGAAATCTGAAAATCCTGCTGGAAATCTGAAAATCCTGCTGGAAAACCTCCCTGGGATCCCAAAAATCCCGAAAATCCTGCTGGGAACCCCCCTGGATTTCCTGGAAAACAGCGGAATTCTCAAGAAAACAGTGGGATTTGGAGGAGAAAAGTGGGATTTGACTGTAGAACAGCGGCATTCCCAAGGATCCAGGAGGAACCCAGCAGAATTCCCAGGAATTTCCAGGAAAATCCTGAACTTTTTTCAGAGGGAAAACAGCAGAATTCCAAGGGAAACCTGGACTGACTGAGAATCGCCCTCACAGGCGCTAATTAACTCCGACAGCGCTAATTAACGACTAACTCGTGCCTAATTAACCCCGTAGGGACTCCTTTGTACGGACGTATTTATTACAATTAACCCATTTGGGCCGTTTTTAACCCGACTTTTGCTCCGTTTGGTTGTGCCTGACCGCGAGGCCATTAAAAACCAGCGACTGTGCCGCGTGCAGTGCTGCGGGGCTCGGCGGGGGGAACAGCGAGGGCGGGGTTTGTGTGGGGGGCGAAGCGGGAGAAGGGCAACGAGGCATCCGCGCTCCCCCGGGCAGCGCCGCCACGCAAGGCCGAGGCTTCACTAGGCCGCGCTAGGCCGCGCGTTGCTAAGCAACGCGCCGCGCGCTCAGGCCACTTCCTGCTCTAAACCCGCGGTCGCTTAGCAACGCGTCGCGCTGCCGACGTCACTTCCCCCTTCTTCTTCGCCCGGCGCCGCCATCATGGCGGCTGTGTCGGTGTTCCCGTCCCAAGGCGAGCTCGGCGCGGCCCTGGCGCGGCTGGTGGCGGAGGCGGCGGCCGAGGCGGTGGCGAGCGGCGGCCGCTTCACGCTGGGGCTGTCCGGGGGCTCGCTGGTGCCGCTGCTGGCGCGGGAGCTGCCGCCCGCCCTCAGCGCGGCGCCCGGCGCGGAGCCGGCGCGCTGGCTCGTGGCGTTCTGCGACGAGCGCCTGGTGCCGCCCGAGCACCCCGAGAGCACCGGCGGCGCCTACCGGGTGAGCGCCGCGCCGCGAGGGGCCCCGGCGCCGGCCCTGCCCCGCCGGGTTCCCCCTCAGCCCCTCCCAGTTCCTCCCAGTCTGGCCCAGTTCCCCCCTCAGTTCCCCCAGTCCCGTCCCGGTCCCTCCTGACTCCCCTCAGCCCCTCCCAGTTCATCCCAGTCTGCCCCAGTTTGGCCCAGTCTGGCCCAGTTCCCCTCAGTCCCTTCCCAGTCTCTCCTGACTCCCCTCAGCCCCTCCCAGTGCTCCCAGTTTGGCCCAGTTCAGCCCAGTTTGGCCCAGTTCCCCCTCAGCTCCCCCATTTCCCTCTCAGGGTCTCCTCAGTCCCTCCCAGTCCCTCCCAGTTCGGCCCAGTTCATCCCAGTTCGACCCAGTTCCCCCCTCAGTTCCCCCCGGTCCCTCCTGACTCCCCTCAGCCCCTCCCGGTTCATCCCAGTGCTCCCAGTCCCTCCCAGTTCAGCCCAGTCTGGCCCAGTTCTGCCTCAGTTCCCCCCTCAGTTCCCCCATTTCCCTCTCAGGGTCGCCTCAGCCCCTCCCAGTTCATCCCAGTTCGACCCAGTTCCCCCCCAGTACCATCCCAGTCTCTCCTGATTCCCCTCAGCCCCTCCCAGTGCTCCCAGTCTGGCCCAGTCCCTCCCAGTTCGGCCCAGTTCAGCCCAGTCTGGCCCAGTTCCCCCCAGTCCCATCCCAGTCTCTCCTGACTCTCCTCAGCCCCTCCCAGCCCCTCCCAGTCCCTCCCAGTTTGGCCCAGTTCCTCCCAGTCTGGCCCAGTTCCCCCCTCAGTTCCCCCCGGGCCCGTCCCGGTCCCTCCTGACTCCTCCCAGTCCCTCCCAGTGCTCCCAGTTTAGCCCATTTGCTCCCAGTCTGGCCCAGTTCCCCCCTCAGTCCCCCCCAGTCCCATCCTGGTCTCTCCTGACTCCCCTCAGCTCGTCCCAGTTCCTCCCAGTTCAGCCCAGTCTGGCCCAGTTCTGCCTCAGTTCCCGCATTTCCCTCTCAGGGTCGCCTTACCTCCTCCCAGTTCATCCCAGTTCCTCCCAGTCTGGCCCAGTTCCCTCCCAGTTCCCCCCAGTCCCATCCCAGTCTCTCCTGACTCCCCTCAGCCCCTCCCAGTGCTCCCAGTCTGGCCCAGTTCCTCCCAGTTTAGCCCAGTGTGGCCCAGTTTTCCCCTCAGTTCCCCCGTTTCCCTCCCAGTTCCTCCCAGTTCCTCCCAGTTCGGCCCAGTTCGGCCCAGTTCCCCCCCTCAGTTCCTCCATTTCCCTCCCAGTCTCTCCTGACTCCCCTCAGCCCCTCCCAGTGCTCCCAGTGCTCCCAGTATAACCAGTTTAACCCCAGCTGCTGTCCCAGTATAACCAGTTTAACCCCAGTTTAACCCCAATTTAACCCCTCCAGGCCCAGCTGCTGTCCCAGTATAACCAGTATAACCAGTTTAACCCCTCCAGGCCCAGCTGCTGTCCCAGTATAACCAGTTTAACCCCAGCTGCTGTCCCAGTATAACCAGTATAACCAGTTTAACCCCAGTTTAACCCCAGTTTAACCCCAGTTTAACCCTTCCAGGCCCAGCTGCTGTCCCAGTATAACCAGTTTAACCCCAGTTTAACCCCAGTTTAACCCTTGCAGGCCCAGCTGCTGTCCCAGTATAACCAGTATAACCAGTTTAACCCTTTCAGGCCCAGCTGCTGTCCCAGTATAACCAGTTTAACCCCAGTTTAACCCTTTCAGGCCCAGCTGCTGTCCCAGTATAACCAGTTTAACCCCAGTTTAACCCTTTCAGGCCCAGCTGCTGTCCCAGTATAACCAGTTTAACCCCAGTTTAACCCCTGCAGGCCCAGCTGCTGTCCCAGCTGCCCCCCCCCGGCCCCCGGGTGCTCGGGGTCAGCCCCGGGCTGGGCCCGGCCGAGGCCGCGCGCGACTACGAGGAGCAGCTCCGGAGGGTACTGGGGTGGACTGGGATGGACTGGGAACGGGGACTGGGAGCACTGGGAGCACTGGGAATGGGACTGGGAATGGGACTGGGAGCACTGGGAGCACTGGGAATGGGACTGGGAATGGGACTGGGAGCACTGGGAATGGGACTGGGAATGGGACTGGGAGCACTGGGAATGGGACTGGGAGCACTGGGAATGGGACTGGGAATGGGACTGGGAGCACTGGGAATGGGACTGGGAATGGGGACTGGGAGCACTGGGAATGGGGACTGGGGCAACTGGGAGCACTGGGAATGGGACTGGGAGCACTGGGAATGGGACTGGGAGCACTG
Organism: Passer domesticus; assembly: GCF_036417665.1. Lineage (NCBI taxonomy): Eukaryota > Metazoa > Chordata > Aves > Passeriformes > Passeridae > Passer > Passer domesticus. The sequence continues at coordinate 511,337 of NC_087507.1, read as the reverse complement.
GGAATGGGGACTGGGGCAACTGGGAGCACTGGGAACGGGACTGGGAATGGGACTGGGAATGGAGACTGGGAACGGGACTGGGAGCACTGGGAATGGGGACTGGGGGAACTGGGAGCACTGGGATGGACTGGGAGCACTGGGAATGGGACTGGGAGCACTGGGAGCACTGGGACGGACTGTGGGGACTGGGAATGGTAGTGGGGCTACTGGGAGCACTGGGAGGGACTGGGAGTGGGACGGGGGGACTGGGGGAACTGGGAAAAGTTGGGGGGAACTGGGAGGGCAATGGGAGGGACTGGGATCAGTCACTGGTCTATACTGGTCTGTACTGGTCCATACTTATCTGAATTAGTCAAAACTTGTCCATACTGGTCCATACTGGTCCAAACTGGTCCATAGTGATCCATATTGATCCGTACTGGTCCATAGTGGTCCATACTGGTTTGTACTGGTCCGTCCTGGTCTGAACTGGTCTGTACTGCTCCAAACTGGTCCGTACTGGTCCGTACTGGTCCGTACTGGTCCATATTGATCCAAACTGGTCCGTACTGGTCCATACTGGCCCGTACTGGTCCGTACTGGTCCAGACTGGTCCGAACTGGTCTGTACTGGTCCGTACTGGTCCGTGCTGGTCCGTACTGGTCCGTACTGGTCCATACTGGTCCGTACTGGTCCGTACTGGTCCGTACTGGTCCGTACTGGTCCATACTGGTCCGTGCTGGTCCGTACTGGTCCATACTGGTCCGTACTGGTCCCGCAGGCGTTCCCGGGCGCGGACATCCCCCAGTTTGACCTGCTGCTGCTGGGGGTGGGGCCGGACGGACACACCTCACTGTGACTGGTCTGTACTGGTCCGTACTGGTCTGTACTGGTCCGTACTGGTTTGTACTGGTCCGTACTGGTCCGTACTGGTCCCGCAGGCGTTCCCGGGCACGGACATCCCCCAGTTTGACCTGCTGCTGCTGGGGGTGGGGCCGGACGGACACACCTCACTGTGACTGGTCCATACTGGTTTGTACTGGTCCGTGCCGGTCCGTACTGGTCCGTACTGGTCCGTACTGGTTTGTACTGGTCCGTACTGGTCCGTACTGGTCCGTACTGGTCCGTACTGGTCCGTACTGGTCCCGCAGGCGTTCCCGGGCGCGGACATCCCCCAGTTTGACCTGCTGCTGCTGGGGGTGGGGCCGGACGGACACACCTCACTGTGACTGGTCCATACTGGTTTGTACTGGTCCGTGCCGGTCCGTACTGGTCCGTACTGGTCCGTACTGGTTTGTACTGGTCCGTACTGGTCCGTACTGGTCCGTACTGGTCCGTACTGGTTTGTACTGGTCCATACTGGTCCGTACTGGTCCATACCGGTCCGTACTGGTTTGTACTGGTCCCGCAGGCGTTCCCGGGCATGGACATCCCCCAGTTTGACCTGCTGCTGCTGGGGGTGGGGCCGGACGGACACACCTGCTCGCTGTTCCCGGGCCACGCCCTGCTCCAGGTACCCCAAATTCCCCAAAATTCCCCAAATTTGGGCAATTCCCGCAATTCTGGGAATTCCCAGGATTTGGGGGATTTTTCCCGCCATTTTCCTTGCGTTTCTCCCATTTTTCCTGTTATTTTTCCCGCCATTTTCCCTTTTTTCCCATTATTTTTCTCATTTTCCCCATTATTTTCCCCATTATTTCCCCCATTTTTCTTGGGTTTTTTCCATTATTTTCCCCATTTTTCCCATTCTTTTCCCCTGAATTTTCCCATTTTTTCCCATTATTTTCCCCATTTTTCCCATTATTTTCCCCATTTTTCCCATTATTTTCCCCATTATTTTCCCCATTATTTTTCCCATTTTTCTTGGGTTTTTTCCCCATTATTTTCCCCTTTTTTGTGCTATTTCCCCCATGATTTCCCCCTTTTTCCCAATTTTTTTCCCAATTTCCCATTCTTTTCCCCATTATTTTCCCCACTATTTTTCCCATTATTTTCCCCATTTTTCCCATTCTTTTCCCCTGAATTTTCCCATTTTTTCCGATTATTTTCCCCATTTTTCCCATTATTTTCCCCATTTTTTATGTTATTTCTCCCTGGATTTTTCCTCTTTTTTTCCCCTGGATTTTTCCCAATTTCCCGTTATTTTCCCCATTATTTTCCCCATTATTTTCCTCATTATTTTCCCCATTATTTTCCCCATTATTTCCCCATTTTTCTTGGTTTTTTTCCATTATTTTCGCCATTTTTCCCATTATTTTCCCCATTTTTCCTGGGGTTTTTTCCATTATTTTCCCCATTTTTTTTGCTATTTCCCCCTGGGTTTTTTTTTCCCATTTTTTTCCCAATTTCCCATTCTTTTCCCCATTGTTTTCCCCATTATTTTCCTCATAATTTTCCCCATTTTCCTTGGGTTTTTTCCATTATTTTCCCCATTTTTCCCATTCTGTTCCCCCATATTTTCCCCATTTTTCCCATTATTTTCCCCATTTTTTTTCTATTTCCCCCGTTATTTCCCCGTGGATTTTTCCAAATTTCCCATTATTTTCCCCATTATTTTCCTCATAATTTTCCCCATTTTCCTTGGGTTTTTTCCCATTATTTTCCCCATTTTCCCCATTATTTTCCCCATTTTTGGTGTTATTTCTCCCTGGATTTTTCTTATTTTTTTTCCCCTGAATTTTTCCCAATTTCCCATTATTTTCCCCATTATTTTTCCCATTATTTTCCCCATTATTTTCCTCATAATTTTCCCCATTTTCCTTGGGTTTTTTTCCATTATTTTCCCCATTTTCCCCATTATTTTCCCCATTTTTTTTTGCTCTTTCCCCCATGATTTCCCCCTGTTTTTTTTTCCCATTTTTCCCAATTTCCCGTTATTTCCCCCATTTTCCCAATTTCCCGTTATTTCCCCCATTTTTCCCAATTTCTCGTTATTTCTCCCCATTTCCAGGAGCAGCACTCCCTGGTGTGCCCCGTCCTGGACTCCCCCGAGCCCCTCCCCATCCTCTTTTCCCCATTTTTCCCATTATTTTCCCCTTTTTTTGTGCTATTTCCCCCATGATTTCCCCCTGGTTTTTTTCCCAATTTTTTTCCCAATTTCCCATTATTTTCCCCATTATTTTCCCATTATTTCCCCCATTTTTCCTGGATTTTTCCCATTACTTTCCCCATTTTTGCCATTATTTTTCCCATTATTTTCCCCATTATTTTCCCCATTATTTTCCCCCTTTTTCTTGGTTTTTTTTTCCATTATTTTTCCCATTTTCCCCATTATTTTCCCCATTTTTGGTGTTATTTCTCCCTGGATTTTTCCTCTTTTTTTCCCCTGGATTTTTCCCAATTTCCCGTTATTTTCCCCATTATTTTCCCCATTATTTTCCCCATTATATTTCCCCATTTTTCTTGTTTTTTTTCCCATTATTTTCCCCATTTTTCCCATTATTTTCCCCATTTTTCCTGGGGTTTTTTCCATTATTTTCCCCTTTTTTTTTTGCTATTTCCCCCTGGTTTTTTTTTCCCATTTTTTTCCCAATTTCCCATTCTTTTCCCCATTGTTTTCCCCATTATTTTCCTCATAATTTTCCCCATTTTCCTTGGGTTTTTTCCCATTATTTTCCCCATTTTCCCCATTATTTTCCCCATTTTTTATGTTATTTCTCCCTGGATTTTTCTTATTTTTTTTCCCCTGAATTTTTCCCAATTTCCCATTATTTTCCCCATTATTTTCCCCATTATTTTCCCCATTATTTTCCCCATTATTTCCCCATTTTTCTTGGTTTTTTTCCATTATTTTCCCCATTTTCCCCATTATTTTCCCCATTTTTCCTGGGGTTTTTTCCATTATTTTCCCCATTTTTGTGATATTTCCCCCTGGTTATTTTTCCCATTTTTTTCCCAATTTCCCATTATTTTCCCCATTATTTTCCCCATTATTTTCCCCATTATTTTCTCCATTCTTCTTGGGTTTTTTCCCATTATTTTTCCCATTTTTCCCATTATTTCCTCTGGATTTTCCCCATTTTTTCCCCCATTTTTTGTGTTATTTCTCCCTGGATTTTTTCTATTTTTTCCCATTTTTTCCCAATTTCCCCATTTCCAGGAGCAGAACTCCCTGCTTTCCCCCGTCCTGGACTCCCCCAAGCCCCTCCCCATCCTCTTTTCCCCCAGATTTCCCCATTATTTTTCCCATTATTTCCCCTTTTTTCTTGGTTTTTTTCCCATTTTTTCCCCCATTTCCCCCATTATTTTCCCCATTATTTCCCCCATTTTTCTTGGGTTTTTTTCCATTATTTCCTCCGTTTTTCCCATTCTTTTCCCCTAAATTTTCCCATTTTTTCCCATTATTTTCCCCATTTTTTTTTGCTCTTTCCCCCATGATTTCCCCCTGGTTTTTTTTCCCATTTTCCCCAATTTCCCGTTATTTTCCCCATTATTTTCCCATTATTTCCCCCATTTTTTGTGTTATTTCCCCCTGGATTTTTTCTATTTTCCCCAATTTCCCGTTATTTCTCCCCCATTTTTCCCAATTTCCCGTTATTTCCCCATTTTCCCCAATTTCCCGTTATTTCCCCATTTCCAGGAGCAGCACTCCCTGGTGTGCCCCGTCCTGGACTCCCCCAAGCCCCTCCCCATCCTCTTTTCCCCATTTTCCCCATTATTTTCCCCATTATTTCCCCCATTTTTGGTGTTATTTCCCCCTGGATTTTTTCTATTTCCCCCATTTTCCCCAATTTCCCGTTATTTCCCCCATTTTTCCCCAATTTCCCGTTATTTCCCCATTTCCAGGAGCAGACGTCCCTGGTGTGCCCCGTCCTGGACTCCCCCAAGCCGCCTCCCCAGCGGGTGACGATGACGCTGCCGCTCCTCAACGCGGCCAAGTCCCTCCTGGTGGTGGCCACCGGCGCCTCCAAGGCCCCCGTGCTCAAGGTTTGGGCTCAAATCCCGGCATTTTGGGTCAAATTCCAAATTTATGGGGTTAAATCCTGAATTTTTAGAGTTAAATCCCGAATTTTTGGGGTTAAATCCCATTTTTGGGGGGTTAAATCCTGGGTTTTTGGGAGTTAAATCCCATTTTTTGTGGCTAAATCCCATTTTTGGGCCTCAGATTCCAGAATTTTGGGGTTAAATCCTAGAGTTCTGGGGTTAAATCCTGGATTTTTGGGGTCAAATCCTGGATTTTTGGAGTTAAGTTGTGGATTTTTGGGTTTAATTCCTGGGATTTTGGGGTTAATTCCCATTTCTCAACCCCAAGTCCCTCCTGGTGGTGGCCACCGGCGCCTCCAAGGCCCCCGTGCTCAAGGTTTGGGCTCAAAACTTGGGATTTTGGGTCAAATCCAAAATTTCGGGGGTTAAATCCCGGATTTTTGGGGTTAAATCCTGGATTTTTGGAGTTAAATCCCGAATTTTTGGGGTTAAATCCCATTTTTTGGGGGTTAAATCCTGGGTGTTGGGGGCTAAATCCCATTTTTGGGGCTCAGATTCCAGAATTTTTGGGTTAAATCCTGGATTTTTGGGGTTAATTCCTGGATTTTTGGGGTTAAATCCCGGATTTTTGGGGTCAAATCCTGGATTTTTGTAGTTAAGTTGTGGATTTTTGGGGATAGTTGCGGGTCTTTTTGGGGTTAATTGCCATTTCTCAACCCCAAGTCCCTCCTGGTGGTGGCCACCGGCGCCTCCAAGGCCCCCGTGCTCAAGGTTTGGGCTCAAATCCCGGCATTTTGGGTCAAATTCCAAATTTATGGGGTTAAATCCCGAATTTTTGGGGTTAAATCCCATTTTTGGGGGGTTAAATCCTGGGTTTTTGGGAGTTAAATCCCATTTTTTGTGGCTAAATCCCATTTTTGGGCCTCAGATTCCAGAATTTTGGGGTTAAATCCTAGAGTTCTGGGGTTAAATCCTGGATTTTTGGGGTCAAATCCTGGATTTTTGGAGTTAAGTTGTGGATTTTTGGGTTTAATTCCTGGGATTTTGGGGTTAATTCCCATTTCTCAACCCCAAGTCCATCCTGGTGGTGGCCACCGGCGCCTCCAAGGCCCCCGTGCTCAAGGTTTGGGCTCAAAACTTGGGATTTTGGGTCAAATCCAAAATTTCGGGGGTTAAATCCCGGATTTTTGGGGTTAAATCCTGAATTTTTGGAGTTAAATCCCGAATTTTTGGGGTTAAATCCCATTTTTTGGGGGTTAAATCCTGGGTTTTGGGGACTAAATCCCATTTTTGGGGCTCAGATTCCAGAATTTTTGGGTTAAATCCTGGATTTTTGGGGTTAATTCCCAGATTTTTGGGGTTAAATCCCATTTCTCAACCCCAAGTCCCTCCTGGCCTCCAAGGCCCCCGTGCTCAAGGTTTGGGCTGAAATCCGGAGATTTTGGGTCAAATCCCAAATTTCTGGGATTTAATTCCAAATTTTTGGGGTTAAATCCCATTTTTGGGGGGTTAAATCCTGGGTTTTGGGGGCTAAATCCCATTTTGGGGGCTCAGATTCCAGAATTTAGGGGGTTAAATCCCAGATTTTTGGGGTCAAATTCCAAATTTTTGCAGTTATTTCCAGGTTTTTTGGAGTTAAATTGTGGATTTTTGGGGTTAAATCCCAATTTTCGGGGTTATTTCCTGGGTTTTTGGGCTTAATTTCCCCATTTTTGGGCTGAAATTCCCCATTTTTTGTTGTTCAATCCCGGCATTTCGGGTCTCTGGGGATGTTCTTGGTTTCCTGTCCTATTTTTGGGGTTAAACTCCTGATTTTTGGGGTTAATTTCCCCATTTTTGGGGTTATTTCCTGTGTTTTTTAGGTTAAAATCACCCGGTTTTTGTTGTTAAATCCTGAGATTTTGGGGCTCTGGGGATGTTTTTGTGGTTCAGTCCCATTTTTGGGGTTAAACTCCTGATTTTTGGGTTTTAATCTGGAATTTTGGGGTTAAAACCACCATTTTTGGGGTTATTTCCCCATTTTCAGGGTTATATCCTGGGTTTTTGGGCTTAATTTCCCCATTTTTGGGCTGAAATTCCCCATTTTTTGTTGTTCAATCCCAGGATTTTGGGTCTCTGGGGATGTTCTTGGTTTCCCGTCCCGTTTTTGGGGTTAAACTCCTGATTTTTGGGGTTAAATCCCTTATTTTTGGGGTTAAAGTCCCCATTTTTGGGGTTATTTCCTGTGTTTTTCGGGTTAAAATCACCGGGTTTTTTGCTGTTCAATCCCAGGATTTCGTGGCTCTGGGGATGTTCTTGGTTTCCCATCCCATTTTTGGGGTTAAATCCCTTATTTTTGGGGTTAATTTCCCCATTTCTGGGGTTATTTCCCGTGGTTTTGGTCTTAATTTCCCCATTTTTGGGCTGAAACTTCCCATTTTTTTTTTCTTAAATCCCGGGATTTCGGGTCTCTGGGGATGTTTTTTGTTTCCCATCCCGTTTTGGGGTTAAACTCTCCATTTTTGGGGTTAAAGTCCCCATTTTTGGGGTTAAAGTCCCCATTTTTGGGGTTCAATCTGGGATTTAGGGGTTAAAATCGCCATTTTTGGGGCTAAATTCCCCATTTTTTTTGTTAAATCCCGGGATTTCGTGTCTCTGGGGATGTTTTTTGTTTCCCATCCCATTTTTTGGGGTTAAACTCTCCATTTTTGGGGTTAAAGTCCCCATTTTTGGGGTTAAAGTCCCCATTTTTGGGGTTCAGTCTGGGATTTTGGGGTTAAAATCGCCATTTTTGGGGTTAAAATCACCGGGTTTTTTTTGTTCAATCCCGGGATTTCGTGTCTCTGGGGATGTTCTTGGTTTCCCATCCCGTTTTGGGGTTAAACTCCCCATTTTTGGGGTTAAAGTCCCCATTTTTGGGGTTCAGTCTGGGATTTAGGGGTTAAAATCGCCATTTTTGGGGCTAAATTCCCCATTTTTTTTGTTCAATCCCGGGATTTCGTGTCTCTGGGGATGTTTTTTGTTTCCCATCCCATTTTTTGGGGTTAAACTCTCCATTTATGGGGTTAAAGTCCCCATTTTTGGGGTTAAAGTCCCCATTTTTGGGGTTCAATCTGGGATTTAGGGGTTAAAGTTGCCATTTTTGGGGCTAAATTCCCCTTTTTTTTTTTGTTCAATCCCGGGATTTCGTGTCTCTGGGGATGTTTTTTGTTTCCCATCCCATTTTTTGGGGTTAAACTCTCCATTTTTGGGGTTAAAGTCCCCATTTTTGGGGTTCAGTCTGGGATTTAGGGGTTAAAATCGCCATTTTTGGGGCTACATTCCCCATTTTTTTTTGTTCAATCCCAGGATTTCGGGGCTCTGGGGATGTTCTTGGTTTCCCATCCCAGTTTTTGGGGTTAAACGCCCCATTTTTGGGGTTAAAGTCCCCATTTTTGGGGTTCAATCTGGGATTTAGGGGTTAAAATCGCCATTTTTGGGGCTAAATTCCCCATTTTTTTTTGTTAAATCCCGGGATTTCGGGTCTCTGGGGATGTTTCTGGTTTCCTGTCCCGTTTTGGGGTTAAATTCCTTATTTTTGGGGTTAAATTCTCGATTTTTGGGGTTAATTTCCCCATTTTTGGGGTTATTTCCTGGGTTTTTGGGCTGAAACTCCCCATTTTTTTGTCGTTTAATCCCGGGATTTCGGGTCTCTGGGGATGTTTTTGGGTTCCCATCCCATTTTTTGGGGTTAAAGTCCCCATTTTTGGGGTTAAAGTCCCCATTTTTGGGGCTAAATTCCCCATTTTTTTGTTGTTAAATCCCGGGATTTCGGGTCTCTGGGGATGTTTTTTGTTTCCCATCCCATTTTTGGGGTTAACCTGGGGGTTTTGGTCCCTTGCAGCGCATCCTGCAGGAGCAGCAGCAGCCCCTGCTGCCGGCGGCGCGGCTGCGGCCGCGCTCGGGGCGGCTCCGCTGGCTCCTGGACCGGGCGGCGGCGGCCGAGCTGCAGATCCCGCTGGAAAAATGCTCCTGAAAGTCAGGAATTCCTGGGAAAATGGGCTGGGGAGGGAGGAATGGATGGGAATGGGGGGATTCCGGGGGAAAATGGCGTTAAAATGGAGAAATTCCGGAGAAAAATGGCGTTAAAATGGAAGAATTCCATGGAAAATGGTTTTTAAATTGAGGAATTCCCAGGAAAAATGTACTTAAAATTGAGAAGTTCCGTGGAAAAATGTCCTTAAAATGTAGAAATTCCAGGAAAAATGGCGTTAAAATGGAGAAATTCCAGAGAAAAATGTCCTTAAAATGTAGAAATTCCAGGAAAAATGTCTTTAAAATCAAGGAATTGAGGGAAAATGTCCTTAAAATGGAGAAATTCCGTGGAAAATATTCTTAAAATGGAGAAATTCCATGGAAAAATGGCTTTAAAATTGAGGAATTCCATGGAAAAATGTCCTGGGACTTCCTCTGTTCCTGGGGAAAATGTCCCTGAAATTCAGGAATTCCGGGGAAATGGGCTGGGGAGGGAGGAACAGCTGGGGATGGGGGGATTCCGGGGAAAAATGGCGTAAAAATGGAAAAAATCCAGGGAAAAATGGCGTTAAAATGGAGAAATTCCGGGGGAAAATGGCCGTGAAATGGAGGAATCCCATGGAAAATGGTTTTTAAATTGAGGAATTCCCAGGAAAAATGTTCTTAAAATGGAGAAATTCCGGGGAAAAATGTCCTTAAAGTTGAGAAATTCCAGGGAAAATGTCGTTAAAATGGAAAAATTCCATTGAAAATGTCTTTGAAATGGAGGAATTCCCTGCAAAAGCAGGAAAAATGTCCTTAAAATGGAGAAATTCCATGGAAAATGGTCTTGAAATGGAGGAATTCCCAGGAAAAATGGGAAAAATGGAGAAATTCCATGGAAAATGGTTTTTAAATGGAGGAATTGCAGAGAAAAATGGTTTTAAAATGGAGGAATTCCCAGGAAAAATGGTCCTGGAAGTGAAAATTCTAATGGAAAATTAATTATTTCTTGATTTAGAGCTGAAATTCTTGGGTAAAATGTCCTTAAACAGAGGAATTACAGGAAAAAAAAACGCAGGAAAAATGTTCTTGAAATCGAGGAATTCCTGGAAAAATGGGCTGGGAATTGAATTCCATGGAAAAATGGGAGAAATGTCCTTAAAATGGAGAAATTCCAGGGAAAATGTCCTTAAAATAGAGAAATTCCATGGAAAAATGGGAAAAATGTCCTTAAAATGGAGAAATTCCAGGGAAAAATGGGGGGGAAATGTCCTCAATTCCTGGCAAAAACGGTTCTGGAAGTGAGAATTCCCATGGAAAATTAATTATTTATGGATTTAGAGCTGGAATTCCAGGGAAAAATGGGGAAAATGTCTTTAAAATGGAGAAATTCCAGGGAAAAATGTCCTTAAAATGGAGAAATTCCAGGAAAAATGTCCTTAAAATGGAGAAATTCCTGGGAAAAATGGGAAAAATGTCCTTAAAATGGAGAAATTCCTGGGAAAAATGGAAAAAATGTCCTTAAAATGGAGAAATTCCTGGGAAAAATGGGGAAAATGTCTTTAAAATGGAGAAATTCCAGGGAAAAATGTCCTTAAAATGGAGAAATTCCAGGAAAAATGTCCTTAAAATGGAGAAATTCCATGGAAAAATGGGAAAAATGTCCTTAAAATGGAGAAATTCCATGGAAAAATGGGAAAAATGTCCTTAAAATGGAGAAATTCCAGGGAAAAATGGGAAAAATGTCCTTAAAATGGAGAAATTCCAGGAAAAATGTCCTTAAAATAGAGAAATTCCATGGAAAAATGCCCTGAAAATTGAGGAATTCCTGGGGAAAAGTGGAAAAATGTCCTTAAAATGGAGGAATGAAATGGAAAAATGGTTTGAAAATTGAGAAATTCCATGGAAAAATGTCCTGGGAATGGAAAAATTCCCATGAAAATATCTCAGGAATTGAGAATTTTTATGGAAAAAACCACTCCAGGAGCTGGGAATTCCACTGGGAAATTATTTGGGATTTCAGAGCTGGAATTCCTGGGGAAAAGGTCCCAAAAAATGGAGGAATTCCATGGAAAAGATTCCAGGAATTAAAGGATTTTCTGTGGAAAAATGGCCCAGGAATTGAGAATTCCAACGGGATTTTTGGACTCTTTTATTTGGGATTTTTGACTTTTTATTTTGGGATTTTTGGACTTTTTGGGGAGGATTTTTGGACTCTTTTTTTGGGATTTTTCACGGGATTTTTTGGGATTTTTAGACTCTTTTTTGGAGGATTTTTTCTTTTTATTTTGGATTTTTTGACTCTTTTATTTGGGATTTGGACTGGATTAATTGGGATTTCTGGGCTGTTTTATTTGGGATTTTTTTACTTTTTGGGGGGATTTTTTGGGGATTTTTGGGGATTTTTTGGGATTTTTGGACTCTTTTTTTGGGATTTTTCACGGGATTTTTCACGGGATTTTTAGACTTTTTTGAAGGATTTTAACTTTTTATTTTGGGATTTTTGGACTCTTTTATTTGGGATTTTTTTTTTTGACTGGATTAATTGGGATTTTTGGAATTTTTGGGATTTTTTACTTTTTATTTTAGGATTTTTGAAGTCTTTTTTTGGGGATTTTTTTCTTTTTATTTTTGGATTTTTGGACTCTTTTATTTGGGATTTTGGACCGGATTAATTGGGATTTCTGGGCTCTTTTATTTGGGATTTTTTGACTTTTTGGGGGGATTTTTTGGGATTTCTGGACTCTTTTTTGGGATTTTTGGCTGAATTTTTTTTTTAATTTTTGGACTATTTTTTGGGATTTCTGAACTCTTTTTTTTGGGACTTTTGGACTCTTTTTTTGTCGATTTTTAGCTGGATTTTTTGGGAGCAGGGGGCGCTTTGGCTGAGCTGGAAATTCCCAGAAAATCCTCAAAATTCCGGGAAAAAAAAAAAAATTAAAAATCACAGAAATCAAAAAATTCCAAAATCAGGAGCGGGGCCGGGAATCCCAGCGGGAACTGGGAGAGGAAAAATGGGATGAAAATGGGACCAAAACTCGGGATTTTGGAGTTTTAGGAGATTTTATTTTGATTTTTTGGAGAATAAACGGAGCTTGGCTGAGCTGGAATTGGGTGAGAATTCCTTGGGTGTGGGGCAGGGGAAAACGGGCTGGAAAAAGCAAATTTTGGGTCATTTGGAACCAAAAATGTGAATTTTTTCCTTCTTTATTCATGGGAAAATTGGGAATTGGGACTGGGAGGGACTGGGATAAACTGGGAGGGATAAAAATGGGCTGAAAAAAGCAGATTTTGGGTCTTTTGGAGCCAAAAATGTGAATTTTTTCCTTCTTTATTCATGGGAAAATTGGGAATTTGGACTGGGATAAACTGGGAGGGACTGGGAGGGTTCAAAAGGAGAAAAATGGGCTGAAAAAAGCAAATTTTGGGTCAGTTTGGAACCAAAAAAGTGAATTTTTTCCTTCTTTAATCATGGGAAAATTGGGAATTTAAACTGGGATGAACTGGGAGGGACTGGGAGGGTTAAAAAGGAGAAAATTGAGCTGAAAAAATCAGATTTTTCTCCAGGAAATTCCCGCCGCTGCCGCCTTCCCTCAGGAATTTTCCCCGTGAAAGGAACTTTTCATTCCGGACCTTCCCGGCTCCGCCCCCTCCCAAAAAATCCCAAAAAATCCCAAAATATCCCAGCGGCCTCAGCCCATCCCCCCTCCCAAATATCCCTGCTCAGTCACTTTTATTTCTTTTTTTTTTTTGGTTTTTCCACCTTTTTTTTGCTTTTTTCCCCCCTTTTTTCCCCTTTTATTCCCATTTATTTCCATTTTTCACCATTTTTTCTTCCTTAGTTCCCTTTTCTTTCCCTTATTTTCATTTATTTTCCTCTTTTTTCCCCTTTTTTCAACTTTTTTCTTATTTTTCCCCTCCTATTTTTCCTTTTTTCCTTTTCCCCCCTTTAATCCCCCCTTTCATTCCCATTTATTTCCAGTTTTTCCCCTCCTTTATTCCCATTTCTTTCCCTTATTTCCCCTTTTTTCTCCTCTTTTTTCCCCCTTTTTCCACTTTTTCCCCTTTTTTTCAACTTTTTTCTTATTTTTCCCCTCCTTTTTTTTTCCTTTCCCCCTTGATTCCCATTTATTTCAATTTTTCCCCATTTTTCCTCCTTCATTCCAATTTCTTTCCCTCATTTCCACTTTTTCTCCTCTTTTTTCCCCTTTTTTCAACTTTTTCCCCTTTTTTCCCATTTTATTCCCATTTATTTCCATTTATCCCATTTTTCCTCCTTTATTTCCATTTCTTTCCCTTTTTTTCTCCTATTTTCCCCCTTTTTCTCCCCTTTTTCCCCCCATTTTCCCCCTCTTTTTCCCCTCATTTTTCCCCATCTCTCTCCCTTTATTCCCATTTGGAATTTCGGTGGTGAAACCCTTTGAAAAAAACGGGAAAATTCGGAGTTAAAAATCCTCAGAAAATGAAAATTTTTTAGGGAAAAATCCCTGAGGGAAGCAGGGGGCGTGGCCACTAGGGGGCGTGACCACCCTTCATCCCCATATATGGATATACAGCGGGCGTGGCCTCATAGCTTCTACTCCATATATGGTTATGTAGGCGTGGCTAGGCGGCATAACCATATATAGCTACCAACGGGGCGTGGCCTCATAGCACCGCCTAGTGGGCGTGGCCAAAGCAATGCCACATATGGCAATAACACGGGGCGCGGCTTCACGGCCAACCCCATATATGGCATTTATAGGCGTGGTCACAGCGCGGATTAACCAATCAGCGCGCGCGTGGGCGTGGCCATCGTGAGGCGCCTGAGGGAGAAGGGCGTGGCCAGCGTGAGGCGCCTGAGGGAGAAGGGCGTGGCCAGCGTGAGGCGCCTGAGGGAGAAGGGCGTGGCCAGCGTGAGGGCGGCCCAAGATGGCGGCGCGGCCGTGGCCGCTGCTGCTGCTGCTGCTGCTGGCGGGGCCGGAGCGCGGCCCGGGCGGCTCCTCCGGGCGGCTCCGCCTGGGCCTGGGGCCCGGCCCGGCCGCCGGCTATTTCCCCGAGGAGCGCTGGAACCCGGAGTCGCCGCTGCGGCCGCCGCGCGTGGCCGTGGCGCTGCTGGCGCGGAACGCGGCCCACGCGCTGCCGCTGGTGCTGGGAGGGCTCGAGAGGCTGCGGCACCCCAAGGACAGGATGGCGCTCTGGTGGGGCTGGGGACACTGGGGACATTGGGGACACTGAGGGGTGTGGGGACACTGGGGGGGACACGGCACCCCAGGGACAGGATGGGGCTCTGGTGGGGCTGGGGACAACGGGGGGACATTGGGGACACTGAGGGCTGTGGGGACACTGGGGACACTGGGGGGACACGGCACCCCAGGGACAGGATGGGGCTCTGGTGGGGCTGGGGACACTTGGGACACTGGGGACACTGAGGGGACACGGCACCCCAGGGACAGGATGGGGCTCTGGTGGGGCTGGGGACACTGGGGGTGTGGGGACATTGGGGACACTGTGGGACCTGTGTGAGTGAGGGGAGTGTGGGGAGTGCTCAGGGAGGGGATCCCTGTGTGACACCGTCCCTGTGTGTGACACTGTGTGTGACACTGTGTGTGACACTGTGTGTGACACTGACCCTGTGTGTGACACTGTGTGACCCTGTGTGACACTGCCCCTGTGTGTGACACTGTGTGACACTGTCCCTGTGTGTGTGACACTGTCCCTGTGTGACACTGTGTGATCTCCCCTGGGTGTGACACTCCTCTGTGACCCCGTGTCCCCTCAGGGTGGCCGCTGACCACAGCGTGGACACCTCTGGCTGGGTGTGACGCTGTCCCTGTGTGTGACACTGACCCTGTGTGTGACACTGACCCTGTGTGTGACCCTGTGTGTATGTCACACCCGTGTGTGACCCCGAGTGACCCCCTGTGACACTGAGATGTCCCCGTGTCCCCTCAGGGTGGCCGCTGACCACAGCGTGGACACCTCTGGCTGTGTGTGTGACACTGACCCCGTGTGTGACACTGTCCCTGTGTGACCCTGTATGAACTCCCCTGTGTGTCACACCCCTGTGTGACCCCGTGTGACCCCGTGTGACCCCGAGTGACCCCATGTGATCCTGTGTGACCCCGAGTGACCCCGTGTGTCCCCGTGTCCCCTCAGGGTGGCCGCTGACCACAGCGTGGACAACACCTCGGCGCTGCTGGCCGAGTGGCTGGGCCGCGTGCGGGGCCGCTACCACCGCGTGCTCTGGAGGCACCAGGAGCAGCCCACGTGGGTCTGGGGGCCCCGGGGGGCTCTGAACCGCCTTTGGGGGGGCTCTGACACATTTTGGGGGGCTCTGAACTGCCTTTGGGGGGCTCCTGGGGGGCTCTGAACTGCCTTTGGGGATCTTAGGGGGCTCTGAACTGCCTTTGGGGGGCTCTGACACATTTTGGGGGGCTGTGAACCGCCTTTGGGGGCGTCTTGGGGGGCTTTGGGGGGCTCTGAACCACCTTTGGGGGGGCTCCTGGGGGGCTCTGAACCACCTTTGGGGGGCTCTGACACATTTTGGGGGGCTCTGAACCACCTTGGGGGGCTCCTGGGGGGCTCTGAACTGCCTTTGGGGGGCTCTGACACATTTTGGGGGGCTCTGAACCACCTTTGGGGGGGCTCAGACACATTTTGGGGGGCTCTGAACCACCTTGGGGGGCTCCTGGTGGGCTCTGAACTGCCTTTGGGGGGCTCTGACACATTTTGGGGGGCTCTGAACCAGCTTTGGGGATCTTGGGGGGCTCTGACACCATTTTGGGGCTCCTGGGGGGCTTTGGGGGGCTCTGCCACGTCTTCAGGGGGCACAGACACGTTTTGGGGGGGACTCAAAACTGTCTTTGGGGGGGTCTCCCGGGATTTTGGGGTACCTGAGCCCCCCCTGCCCCCAGGTCCTTCCCCGACGAGGAGGGGCCCAAATTTGGGGGGAGGAGTCCCCAAATTCTGGGACTGTCCCCAGGTTTTGGGTGTCCCTGTGGGTCCCCCGATTTCGGGGGTCTCTCCCGGGTTTTGGGGGTCTCTCCTCAGATGTGGGGGGGGTCTCCCCGGGTTTTGGGGTGTCTCCCGGGATTTTGGGGTTTCTGAGGTGCCCCCCAGGTCCTTCCAAGTTTGGGTGGAGGAGTCCCCAAATTTTGGCACCGTCCCCAGGTTTTGGGGGTCCCTGTGGGTCCCCCGGGTTTGGGGGTCTCTCCCCAGATTTGGGGGGGTCTCCCCGGATTTTGGGGTGTCTGAGGTGCCCCCCCGGTGCCCCCCAGCTCCTTCCCAGATAAATAGAATCCCAAATTTAGCGGGAGGAGTCCCCAAATTCTGGGAGTATCCCCAGGTGTTGAGGGTCCCTGTAGGTCCCTGGATTTGGGGGGGGGGAGGGTCTCTCGGGTTTGGGGGGTCTCTCCCGGGATTTGGGGGGCTCTCCCGGTATTTTGGGGTGCCTGAGCCCGCCGTGCCCCCAGGTCCTTCCCAGACAAATAGAATCCCAAATTTAGGGGAAGGAGTCCCCAGATTTTGGGAGTATCCCCAGGTTTTGGGTGTCCCTGTGGGTCCCTGGATTTCGGGGGTCTCTCCCGGGATTTGGGGGGGTCTCTCCCGGGATTTGGGGGTCTCTCCCGGTATTTTGGGGTGCCTGAGCCCGCCGTGCCCCCAGGTCCTTCCCCGACGAGGAGGGCCCCAAGCACTGGAGCCCCGCGCGCTACGAGCACGTGATGCGGCTGCGGCAGGAGGCGCTGGAGGCCGCCCGCGCCATGTGGGCCGACTACCTGCTGGTAGGGGCTGCAGCTGGGGAGGGGGCCCCCATTCGGGGAGGGGGCCCCCAAATGTGGGGAGGGGTCCCCAGGGGTCCCCAGGGGTCCCTGAGCCCGGGGGTGGGGGGAAGAGCCCCCCCAGAGGGGACAAACGCAGGCCCAGGGTGGGGCACACCCAGGCCCAGGTGTGGCTGTGTCTGAATTGGGGGGTTCTGAATTTGGGGAGGGGTCCCCAAGGGTCCCCAGGGGTCCCCAGGGGTCACTGAGCCCCGGGGTGGGGGGAAGAGCCCCCCCAGAGGGGACAAACGCAGCCCCAGGGTGGGGGACACTGGGGACACCCAGGTCTGAGTGTGGATGTGTTTGATTTTGAGGCATTCTGAATTTGGGGAGGGGGTCCCCAATTTTGGGAGGGGTCCCCAGGGGTCCCTGAGCCTTGGGGAGGGGGAAGAGCCCCCCCAGAGGGGACAAACGCAGCCCCAGGGTGGGGGACACCCAAGGGTGGGTGTGGCTGTGACTGAACTGGGGGGTTCTGAATTTGGGGAGGGGTCCCCAAATGTGGGGAGGGGTCCCCAGGGGTCCCCAGGGGTCCCTGAGCCCGGGGGTGGGGGGAAAAGTCCCCCCAGAGGGGACAAACGCAGCCCCAGGGTGGGGGACACTGGGGACACCCAGGTCTGAGTGTGGATGTGTTTGATTTTGAGGCATTCTGAATTTGGGGAGGGGGTCCCCCAATTTTGGGAGGGGTCCCCAAAGGTCCCTGAGCCTTGGGGAGGGGGAAGAGCCCCCCCAGAAGGGACAAACGCAGCCCCAGGGTGGGGGACACTGGGGACAGCCAGGCCCAGGTGTGGCTGTGTCTGAACTGGGGGGGTCCTGAATTTGGGGAGGGGGCCCTGAGGTGTTCCCAGGTGTATCACAGGTGCGTGACAGGTGTGTCCCAGGTGTGTGACAGGTGTGACAGGTGTCCCAGGTGTGTCCCAGGTGTGTGACAGGTGTGACAGGTGTCCCAGGTGTGTCCCAGGTGTGACAGGTGTGTCCCAGGTGTGACAGGTGTCACAGGTGTGTCCCAGGTGTCAGAGATGTCCCCGTTGTCCCCAGTTCCTGGACGCAGACAATGTCCTGGTGAACCCCGCCACGCTGGGGGTGTGACAGGTGTGTGACACAGGTGTGTCCCAGGTGTGTGACAGGTGTGACAGGTGTCCCAGGTGTGTCCCAGGTGTGACAGGTGTGTCCCAGGTGTGACAGGTGTCACAGGTGTGTCCCAGCTGTCAGAGATGTCCCCGTTGTCCCCAGTTCCTGGACGCAGACAATGTCCTGGTGAACCCCGCCACGCTGGGGGTGTGACAGGTGTGTGACACAGGTGTGTCCCAGGTGTGCCCAGGTGTGCCCAGGTGTGTCTCTATCCCCAGTTCCTGGACGCAGACAATGTCCTGGTGAACCCCGACACGCTGGGGGGTGTCCCAGGTGTGTCCCAGGTGTGTGACAGGTGTGTGACACAGGTGTGACAGGTGTGTTTGTGTCCCCGTTGTCCCCAGTTCCTGGACGCAGACAACGTGCTGGTGAACCCCGACACGCTGGGGGTGTGACAGGTGTGTCCCAGGTGTGACAGGTGTGTGACACAGGTGTGTCCCAGGTGTGCCCAGGTGTGTCCCTGTTGCAGTTCCTGGACGCAGACAACGTGCTGGTGAACCCCGACACGCTGGCCGTGCTGCTGGCCGAGAACAGAACCGTGGTGGCGCCCATGCTCGACTCGCGCGCCGCCTACTCCAACTTCTGGTGCGGCATCACCGCCCAGGTGAGGCTGGGGCACAGGTGAGGGCACCGACAGGTGAGGGTGGGGCACCGACAGGTGAGGGTGGGGCACAGGTGAGGGTGGGGCACAGGTGAGGGTGGGCATCACCGCCCAGGTGAGGGTGGGGCACAGGTGAGGGTGGGGCACAGGTGAGGGTGGGGCACTGACAGGTGAGGCTGGGGCACAGGTGAGGGTGGGGCACCGACAGGTGAGGGTGGGGGCACAGGTGAGGGTGGTGGCACCGACAGGTGAGGCTGGGGCACAGGTGAGGGTGGGGGCACTGACAGGTGAGGCTGGGGCACAGGTGAGGGTGGGGCACAGGTGAGGGTGGGGCACAGGTGAGGGTGGGGCACAGGTGAGGGTGGGGCACTGACAGGTGAGGCTGGGGCACAGGTGAGGGCACCGACAGGTGAGGGCACCAACAGGGGAGAGTGTGGCCCATTCCCACATTCCCAGCTCCATTCCCAGTGGTCACTGTCAGTGGTCACTCCCGGTGGTCACTGTAAGTGGTCACTCCCCATTCCCAGTGGTCACTCCCAATGGTCATTCCCAGTGGTCACTCCCCATTCCCTGTGGTCACTCCCAGTGGTCACTCCCCATTCCCAGCGGTCACTCCTGGTGGTCACTCCTGCTGGTCACTCCCGGCGGTCACTCCCCATTCCCAGTGGTCACTCCCAGTGGTCACTCGCAGTGGTCACTCCCAGTGGTCACTCCCCATTCCCAGTGGTCACTCCCAGTGGTCACTCCCAGTGGTCACTCCCCATTCCCAGTGGTCACTCCTGCTGGTCACTCCCCCATTCCCAGTGGTCACTCCCAGTGGTCACTCCCAGTGGTCACTCCCCATTCCCAGTGGTCACTCCCAGTGGTCACTCCCAGTGGTCACTCCCCATTCCCAGCGGTCACTCCTGCTGGTCACTCCCGGCGGTCACTCCCCATTCCCAGTGGTCACTCCTGCTGGTCACTCCCCATTCCCAGTGGTCACTCCCAGTGGTCACTCCCTGCTGGTCACTCCCGGCGGTCACTCCCCATTCCCAGTGGTCACTCCTGCTGGTCACTCCCCATTCCCAGTGGTCACTCCTGCTGGTCACTCCCTATTCCCAGTGGCCACTCCCGGTGGTCACTCCTGGTGGTCACTCCCAGCGGTCACTCCCCATTCCCAGTGGTCACTCCCAGTGGTCACTCCTGCTGGTCACTCCCCATTCCCAGTGGTCACTCCTGCTGGTCACTCCCTATTCCCAGTGGCCACTCCTGGTGGTCACTCCTGGTGGTCACTCCCAGCGGTCACTCCCCATTCCCAGTGGTCACTCCCAGCGGTCACTCCTGGTGGTCACTCCCGGCGGTCACTCCCCATTCCCAGTGGCCACTCCCGGTGGTCACTCCCAGTGGTCACTCCCCATTCCCAGCGGTCACTCCCGGTGGTCACTCCCGGTGGTCACTCCTGGCGGTCACTCCCGGTGGTCACTCCCCATTCCCGGTGGTCACTCCCGGTGGTCACTCCCAGTGGTCACTCCAGGTGGTCACTCCCAGCGGTCACTCCCGGTGGTCACTCCCCATTCCCGGTGGTCACTCCCAGTGGTCACTCCCAGTGGTCACTCCCGGTGGTCACTCCCCATTCCCGGTGGTCACTCCCAGTGGTCACTCCCGGTGGTCACTCCCAGCGGTCACTCCCGGTGGTCACTCCCCATTTCCCGGTGGTCACTCCCAGTGGTCAGTCCCGGGTGGTCACTCCCGGCGGTCACTCCCGTCGGCAGGGCTATTACCGCCGCACCCCTGCCTACCTGCCGATCCGGCGCCGGGAGCGCCGGGGCTGCTTCGCGGTGCCCATGGTGCACTCCACCTTCCTGCTGGACCTGCGGCGCGAGCGCTCGCGGAGCCTGGCCTTCCACCCGCCGCCGCCCGGCTACAGCGGCGCCTTCGACGACATCATCGTCTTCGCCGCCGCCTGCCGGCACGCCGGTGAGGATGGGCATGGGCGTTGGGATTGTTGGGTTGAGTTGGGTTGGGATGACATCATCGTCTTCGCCGCCGCCTGCCGGCACGCCGGTGAGGATGACAATGGGCGTTGGGTTGGGTTGGGTTGGGATTGTTGGGTTGGGTTGGGTTGGGATGACATCATCGTCTTCGCCGCCGCCTGCCGGCACGCCAGTGAGGATGACAATGGGCGTTGGGTTGGGTTGGGATTGTTGGGTTGGGTTGGGTTGGGTTATGATGACATCATCGTCTTCGCCGCCGCCCGCCGGCACACCGGTGAGGATGACAATGGGCGTTGGGTTGGGTTGGGTTGGGATTGTTGGGTTGGGTTGGGTTGGGATGACATCATCGTCTTCGCCGCCGCCTGCCGGCACGCCAGTGAGGATGACAATGGGCGTTGGGTTGGGTTGGGATTGTTGGGTTGGGTTGGGTTGGGTTATGATGACATCATCGTCTTCGCCGCCGCCCGCCGGCACACCGGTGAGGATGACAATGGGTGTTGGGTTGGGTTGGGATTGTTGGGTTGGGTTGGGTTGGGTTATGATGACATCATTGTCTTTGCCGCCGCCCGCCGGCACGCCAGTGAGGATGACAATGGGCGTTGGGTTGGGTTGGGTTGGGATTGTTGGGTTGGGTTGGGTTGGGTTGGGATGACATCATCGTCTTCACCACCGCCTGCCGGCACACCGGTGAGGATGACAATGGGCGTTGGGTTGGGTTGGGTTGGGATTGTTGGGTTGGGTTGGGTTGGGATGACATCATCGTCTTCGCCGCCGCCCGCCGGCACGCCGGTGAGGATGAACATTGGGATTGTTGGGTTGGGTTGGGTTGGGTTATGATGACATCATCGTCTTCGCCGCCGCCCGCCGGCACGCTGGTGAGCATGGGATGGGATTGTTGGGTTGGGTTGGGTTGGGATTGTTGGGTTGGGTTGGGATGACATCATCGTCTTCACCACCGCCTGCCGTTATTCCGACTCCCGTTATTCCCAATCCCAATCCCGTTATTCCCAGTGTTCCAGGGGTGCAGATGTTCGTGTCCAACCGGGAGCAGTTCGGGTTCCTGCCGGTGCCGATCCCAATCCCAATCCCAATCCCGTTATTCCCGGTGTTCCAGGGGTGCAGATGTTCGTGTCCAACCGGGAGCAGTTCGGGTTCCTGCCGGTGCCGATCCCAATCCCAATCCCAATCCCGTTATTCCCGGTGTTCCAGGGGTGCAGATGTTCGTGTCCAACCGGGAGCAGTTCGGGTTCCTGCCGGTGCCGATCCCAATCCCAATCCCAATCCCAATCCCAATCCCGTTATTCCCGATCCCATTCCAGGGGTGCAGATGTTTGTGTCCAACCGGGAGCAGTTCGGGTTCCTGCCGGTGCCGCTGCGCTCCCAGAGCTCCCTGCGGGACGAGGCCGAGAACTTCCTGCACGTCCAGCTGGAGATCATGGGTGAGATCCCCGCGGATCCCAAAGGATCCCGATGGATCCCGGTGGATCCGGGGCCTCGGGGTCGGCCCGAGGGATCCAGGGATTTGGGGGTGTGGGGCAGGGAGGGATCCCAAAGGATCCAGGAACTTGGGATTGGGAGGGAGAGAAGGATCCCAAAGGAACCCAAAGGATCCCAATGGATTCAGGATCTTGGGATTGTGGGAGAGGGAGGGATCCCAAAGGATCCCAAACGATCCCAAAGGATTCAGGGCCTCGGGATGGAGGGGGGAGGGAGGGATCCTGGGATGGGACCCCTGGGACTGGGAATTGTTGACCTCTGGGATGGGAAATGTTCCTGCTGGGATCTGGGGCTGATTCCCATGGGACTTGGGTTGATTCCTTTGGGATTTGGGACTGATTCATGGTGGGATTTGGGTTGATTCCTTTGGGATTTGGGACTGATTCATGGTGGGATTTGGGTTGATTCCCGTGGAATTTGGGGCTGATTCATGGTGGGATTTGGGTTGATTCCCGTGGAATTTGGGGCTGAATCCTTTGGGATTTGGAGCTGATTCCTGATGGGATCTGGGGCTGATTCCCATGGGATTTGGGGTTGATTCCTTTGGTATTTGGGGCTGATTCCTGATGGGATTTGGGGTTGATTCCTTTGGGATTTGGGACTGATTCCCATGGGATTTGGGACTGATTCCCATGGATTTTGGCCCCATTCCCATGGGATTCTCCCATTCCCATGGGATTTAGGGGCTCATTCCCATGGATTTGGGCCCCGTTCCCACGGGATTTTGGCCCCATTCCCACAGGATTCTCCCGTTCCCATGGGATTTTGGCCCCATTCCCACGGGATTCTCCCATTCCCATGGGATTTAGGGGCTCATTCCCATGGATTTGGGCCCCATTCCCACGGGATTCTCCTGTTCCCATGGATTTGGGGTTCATTCCCAGGGGATTTTGGCCCCATTCCCATGGATTTGGGCCCCGTTCCCGTGGGATTTTGGCCCCATTCCATGGATTTGGCCCCGTTCCCACGGGATTCTCCCGTTCCCACAGTGAAGCTCCCTCCGGCCGAGCCCTCCCCCCACGTGTGGGTCCCTCCCAAGGTCCTGGACAAGCTGGGATTCGATGAGGTGGGAGCCCCTCCCTCGGAATTCCGGCCGGAATCCCCCTCCCCTCAGGGTTTGGGGTCTTTTCCCTCCTTTCCCTTGGGATTTTGGGTCATTTTCCTCCTTTTCCTTGGGATTTTGGGTCGTTTTCCTCCTTTCCCTTGGGATTTTGGGTCATTTTCCACCTTTTTCTTGGGATTTTGGGTCATTTTCCACCTTTTTCTTGGGATTTTGGGTCGTTTTCCTCCTTTTCCTTGGGATTTTGGGTCGTTTTCCTCCTTTTCCTTGGGATTTTGGGTCGTTTTCCTCCTTTCCCTTGGGATTTTGGGTCGTTTTCCTCCTTTTCCTTGGGATTTTGGGTCTTTTCCCACCTTTCCCTTGGGATTTTGGGTCTTTTCCCGCCTTTCCCTTGGGATTTTGGGTCATTTTCCTCCTTTTCCATGGGATTTTGGGTCATTTTCCTTCCTTTTTTTCTGGATTTTGGGTCGTTTTCCTCCTTTTCCTTGGGATTTTGGGTCATTTTCCACCTTTCCCTTGGGATTTTGAGTCATTTTCCTCCTTTTCCTTGGGATTTTGGGTCGTTTCCACAAATTTTTCTGGATTTTGGGTCATTTTTCCCCTTTATTTCTGGATTTCTCCATTTCCCCCGGATTTGGGGCAGATTCTCCCATTCCCATATGGATTTTGGGATGAATTTCCCCATTTTCCTCTCTGATTTTGAGTGAATCCCTTCAGATTTCCCCATTCCCTCTGGATTTTGGGCGAATACCCCCAGATTTCCCCCACATTGCGGGTGAATCCCCCCATATTTGCCCATTTTCCCCCAGATTTTTCCCCATTTCCCCCATTTTTCCGAATTTTTTCCCTATTTTCCCTCGGATTTCAGGGTCAATCCCCCCATTTCCCCCCCACTTTCCCCATTTCCCCCCCAATTTTTCCCCATTTTTCCTCCTGATTTCCCCATTTTTTCTCCATTTCCCTCCATTTTCCCCATTTTCCCCAGGATTTTGGGGTCAATCCTCCCAATTTCGTCATTTCCCCCAATTTTTCCCCCATTTTCCCCCAGATTTCAGGGTCAGTCCCCCATTTTTCCCCATTTTCCCCCCATTTTTCCCCGGATTTTGGGGTCAATCCCCCCATTTCCCCCCAATTTTTCCCCATTTCCCCCCAGATTTTCTCATTTCTCCCCCCATTTCCCCCCATTTTTGCAATTTTTCCCCATTTTCCCCCAGATTTCAGGGTCAATCCCCCCATTTCCCCCCAGATTTCAGGGTCAATCCCCCCATTTCCCCCCAGATTTCAGGGTCAATGCCCCCATTTCCCCCCAGATTTCCCCCATTTTTCCCTCATTTCCCCCCATTTCCCCCCAGGTTTCGGGGTGAATCCCCCCAATTTCCCCATATTCTCCCCAATTTTTCCCCATTCCCCCCCAGATTTCGGGGTGAATCCCCCCATTTCCCCCCGTTCCCCCCCAGATTTCCCAACTTTTCCCTCATTTCCCCCCATTCCCCCCCAGATTTCAGGGTCAATCCCCCCCATTTCCCCCCAGATTTCGGTGTCAATGCCCCCAATTTCCCCATTTTCCCCCCATTTCCCCCAGATTTTGGGGTCAATCCCTCATTCCCCCCCAGATTTCGGGGTGAATCCCCCCATTTCCCCCCAATTTCCGCCCAGATTTTGGGGTCAATCCCATCCATTTCCCCCCAGATTTCAAGGTCAATCCCATCCATTTCCCCATTTCCCCCCCATTTCCCCCCAGATTTCGGGGTGAATCCCCCCAGATTTCGGGGTGAATCCCCCCAGATTTTGGGGTCAATGCCCCCAAGATTTCCCCATTTCCCCCCCCAATTTCCCCATTTTTCCTCATTTCCCCCCATTTCCCCCCAGATTTCGGGGTGAATCCCCCCAATTTCCCCATTTCCCCCCCATTTCCCCCATATCCCCGCATTTCCCCCCAGATTTCGGGGTCAATCCCCCCAATTTCCCCCATTTCCGCCCAGATTTCGGGGTGAATCCCCCCAGATTTGGGTGAATCCCCCCATTTCCCCCCAGATTTCGGGGTGAATCCCCCCAATCCCTCCATTCCCCCCCAGATTACGGGGTGAATCCCCCAGATTTCGGGGTGAATCCCCCCAATCCCTCCATTCCCCCCCCAGATTTCGGGGTGAATCCCCCCAGATTTCGGGGTGAATCCCCCCAATTTCCCCCATTCCCCCCAGATTTCGGGGTGAATCCCCCCAGATTTCGGGGTGAATCCCCCAATCCCCCCATTCCCCCCCAGATTTCGGGGTGAATCCCCCCAATCCCCCCATTTCCCCCCAGATTTCGGGGTGAATCCCCCCAGTTTCCCCATTTTCCCGTCCCAGGTGTTCCTGATCAACCTGCGGCGCCGCGCGGCGCGCCGGGCGCGGATGCTGCGCTCGCTGCACGCCCTGGGCGTGGCGCCGCGCCTGCTGGAGGCCGTGGACGGCCGGTGAGCCCCGGGGGGTGGGCGGCGCCCCGAGCCCCCCAAATTCCCTTCTGGAACCTTCCGGGCTCCGCAGGGCGCTCAACGGCAGCCAGCTGGAGGCGCTGGGGGTGCGGATGCTGCCGGGGTACCGGGACCCCTTCCACGGGAGACCCCTGACCCGCGGCGAGGTGGGCTGCTTCCTCAGCCACTTCCAGGCCTGGCAGGAGGTGAGAGGGGGAATTTGGGGTTTTGGGACGGGAATTTGGGGTGGGAATTGGGGAATTTGGGGGTCCAGAAGGGTCCAGAGGGTTCAGGGAGTCCAGGGGGATCCAGGGAATTCCAGAGCAGCCGCTGCTTCCTCAGCCACTTCCAGGCCTGGCAGGAGGTGAGCAACCGGGAAATTTGGGGATTTGGGACGGGAATTTGGGGGTTTGGGGTGGGAATTTGGGAATTTGAGGTGGGGAATTGGGGAATTTGGGGGTCCAGAAGGGTCCAGGGGGGTCAGGGAGCCCAGGGAATTCCAGAGGAGCCGCTGCTTCCTCAGCCACTTCCAGGCCTGGCAGGAGGTGAGGAACGGGGAAATTTGGGGTTTGGGACGGGAATTTGGGAATTTGGGGTGGGAATTGGGGAATTTGGGGTGGGAATTTGGGGTTTGGGGTGGGAATTGGGGACTTTGGGTGGGAATTGGGGTATTTTGGGGTCCAGGGAGTCAGGGAGTCCAGGGGGATCCAGGGAATTCCAGAGCAGCTGCTGCTTCCTCAGCCACTTCCAGGTCTGGCAGGAGGTGAGCAACGGGGGAATTGGGGAATTTGGGGTGGGAATTGGGAATTTGGGGGTCCAGAAGGATCCAGACTGTCCAGGGGATTTGGATTTTGGGGAGATTCAGGGAATTCCGGAGGAGCTGCTGCTTCCTCAGCCACTTCCAGGCCTGGCAGGAGGTGAGCTGGGGGAAATTCGGGGGTTTGGGACGGGAATTTGGGGGTTTGGGGTGGGAATTTGGGAATTTGAGGTGGGAATTGGGGAATTTGGGGGTCCAGAAGGGTCCAGGGGGTCAGGGAGCCCAGGGAATTCCAGAGGAGCCGCTGCTTCCTCAGCCACTTCCAGGCCTGGCAGGAGGTGAGGAACAGGGATTTGGGACAGGAATTTGGGAATTTGGGACAGGGATTCGGGAATTTGGGGGGTCCAGGGAGTTCCCAAGGGTGGGAGGGAGCCGCTGCTTCCTCAGCCACTTCCAGGCCTGGCAGGAGGTGAGCAACGGGGAAATTCGGGAATTTGGGACGGGAATTGGGGAATTTGGGGTGGGAATTGGGGTATTTGGGGGTCCGGAAGGGTCCAGAGGGTTCAGGGGGTCCAGGGGGATCCAGGGAATTCCAGAGCAGCCGCTGCTTCCTCAGCCACTTCCAGGTCTGGCAGGAGGTGAGAGGGGGATTTGGGGTGGGAATTTGGGGGTCCAGAAGGATCCAGACTGTCCAGGGGATTTGGGATTTGGGGGAGATTCAGGGAATTCCAGAGGAGCTGCTGCTTCCTCAGCCACTTCCGCGTCTGGCAGGAGGTGAGCAGGGGAAATTCGGGGATTTGGGGTGGGAATTTGGGAATCTGAGGTGGGAATTTGGGAATTTGGGTGGGGTGGGAATTCGGGAATTTGGAGGGTCCAGGGTGTCCAGGGGATCTGGGAATCTAGGGGATCTGGGATTTTGGGAATTAAAAGGCTTCCTCATCCATTTCTGCATCTGGCAGGAGGTGAGCAGGGGGAAATTCGGGGATTTGGGGTGGGAATTCAGGGGGTCTGGAAGAATCCAGAGGGTCCAGGGGGATCCAGGGAATTCACAAGGGTGGGAGCGGCTCTCCTGGCGTTCCCGTTATTCCCAGGGTCCCTCCCTGTTCCCATTGTTCCTGGGGTCCCTCCCCATTCCGTTATTCCCGGGGTCCTCTCCCGGTTCCCGTTGTTATTCCCGTGGTCCCTCCCGGCATTCCCTGGAATTCCCGTTGTTATTCCCGTGGTCCCTCCCGGCATTCCCGGCGTTCCCGGCGTTCCCGGTGTCCCAGATCTCGGCGCGGGGCCTGCGGCGCTCGCTGGTGTTCGAGGACGATCTGCGCTTCGAGGTTTTCTTCCGCAGCCGCCTGACGGAGCTGATGGAGCAGCTGGACGAGGCGGCCATCGACTGGGACCTCATGTGAGCCTTCGTCATCATCCTCATCCTCATCCCAAATCCTCATCCCAGTCCAAATCCCCTGGGAGCTCGTGTGAGCCTTCATCACCCTCATCATCCTCATCACCCTCATCATCCTCATCCCAAATCCTCATCCCAAATCCTCATCCCAGTCCAAATCCCCTGGGACCTCGTGTGAGCCTTCATCACCCTCATCATCCTCATCACCCTCATCATCCTCATCCCAAATCCACATCCCAAATCCTCATCCCACTCCAAATCCCCTGGGAGCTCGTGTGAGCCTTCATCACCCTCATCATCCTCATCCCAGAACTCATCCCAATCCTCATCCCAGTCCAAATCCCCTAGGACCTCGTGTGAGCCTTCATCGTCACCCTCATCATCCTCATCCCAAAACTCATCCTTATCCTGAAACTCGGATATCCCAGTCCCCTGGATCTCGTGTGAGCCTTCGTCGTCACCCTCATCATCCTCATCATCCTTATCCCAGTCCAAATCCCCTGGGACCTCATGTGAGCCTTCATCACCCTCATCATCCTCATCCCAAAACTCATCCCAGTCTAAATCCCTGGGACCTCATGTGAGCCTTCATCATCTTCATCACCCTCATCATCCTCATCCCAGAACTCATCCCAGTCTAAATCCCTGGGACCTCATGTGAGCCTTCATCACTCTCATCATCCTCATCCCAAAACTAATCCTCATCCCAGTCCAAATCCCTGGGACCTCGTGTGAGTTTTCATCACCCTCATCATCCTCACCTCAATCCTCATCCACATCCCAAAGCTTATCCTCATCCCTAAACTCATCCCCGTCCCCTGGGACCTTGTATGAGCCTTCATCCTGTCATCACCCTCATCACCCTCATCATCCTCATCCCAGCGCTCCCCATTTCCTGAGGCCTTCATGGGTCTCACTGGGCCCAATGACCCCCATGACCCCGTTGGCTGCATTGATCCCACTGATCTCATTGATCCCATTGGCCCCATCGATCCTATTGACCCTATTGACCCCATTGATCTCATTCATCCCATCGGTCCCTCTGACCCCATTGATCCCATTGAGCTCATTGATCCCACTGATCTCATTGATCCCATTGGCCCCATCGATCCCATTGACCCTATTGACCCCATTGATCTCATTCATCCATCGGTCCCTCTGACCCCATTGATCCCATTGAGCTCATTGATCCCACTGATCTCATTGATCCCATTGGCCCCATCGATCCCATTGACCCTATTGACCCCATTGATCTCATTCATCCCATTGGTCCCTCTGACCCCATTGATCCCATTGAGCTCATTGATCCCATTGATCGCATTGATCCCATTGGCCCCATCGATCCCATTGACCCCATTGATCGCATTCATCCCATTGGTCCCTCTGACCCCATTGATCCCATTGAGCTCATTGATCCCACTGATCTCATTGATCCCATTGGCCCCATCGATCCCATTGACCCTATTGACCCCATTGATCGCATTCATCCCATTGGTCCCTCTGACCCCATTGATCCCATTGAGCTCATTGATCCCATTGATCCCATTGATCCCATTGATCCCACTGACCCCATTGATCTCATTCATCGTAATGACACCAATGATCCCATTGACTGCATTGATCCAATGACCACGCTGACCCCACTGATCCCATTGACCATAGAGATCTCATTCATCCCAATGACATCAATGACCCCAATTATCCCATTAATCCCACTGAGCCCAATGACCCCGCTGACTGCACTGATCCCGTTGATCTCATTCATCACGATGACACCATTGATCCCATTGACCCCACTGATCCCAATGATTGTAATGATCAATATCCCACTGTTCTCATTGATCCCATAGACTGCATTTGTCCCATTAATCCTGTTCATCCCAATGATCCCATTGATCCCATTGACTCCATTGATCCCAATTATCCCATTGATCTCATTGATCCTGTTGACTGCATTGATACCAATGATCCTAATGACCTGATTAATCTCATTGATCCCATTGACTCCACTGGTCCCAATGACCCGTATGACCCCCTTGATCCCATTGATCCATTGACCCCACTGATCCCATTGACCCCACTGATCCCATTGACCCCATTGATCCCATTGGCTGTAATGATCCAAATTCCACTGATCCCTTTGATCCCGTTGACCACATTTGTCCCATTGATCCCAGTGACCCCATTGACTCCATTGATCCCAATGACCCCATTGACTCCATTGATCCCAATTATCCAATTGATCTCATTGATCCTGTTGACCGCATTGATCCAATGACCCCACCGATGCCATTGACCCCATTGATACCATTGACCCAATTAATCTCATTCGTCACATTGACCCCATTGATCCCATTGACCCCATTGACTCCATTGACTCCAATGACCTCGTTGACCTCATTGATCCCACTGACCCCAATCATCCCATTGATCCCATTGACCCCAATGGCCCTATTGACCTCATTGATCCCATTGACCCCAATCATCCCATTGATCCCAGTGACTCCATTGACCCCAATGACCCTGTTGATCCCATTGACTCCAGTGACCCCATTGACCCCAGTCATCCCATTGATCCCATTGACCCCACTGACCCCAATGGCCCTGTTGACCTCATTGATCCCATTGACCCCAATCATCCCAATGACCCCATTGACTCCATTGACCCCAATGACCCCATTGACCTCATTGATCCCATTGATCCCAATCATCCCAGTGACCCCATTGACTCCATTGACCCCAATGGCCCTATTGATCCCATTGATCCCAATCATCCCGCTGACCCCGCTGACCCCTGTCTGTGCGCAGCTACCTGGGCCGGAAGCGTCTGGAGCCGGAGCGCGCGGAGCGCGGCGTGCCGGGCGTGCGGCAGCTGCTGCGCCCGGGCTACTCCTACTGGAGCCTGGGCTACGCGCTGTCCCTGCGCGGCGCCCGCAAGCTCCTGGCGGCCGAGCCCCTGGCAAGATGATCCCGGTGGACGAGTTCCTGCCCCTCATGTTCGACCGGCACCCCAGGTATTTATGGGATTTATGGGATTGGGAATGTGGGATTTATGGGATTTATGGTCAGGGATTTGTGGATTTATGGGATCTGGTGGCTGAGCCCCTGGGCAAGATGATCCCGGTGGACGAGTTCCTGCCCCTCATGTTCGAACCGGCACCCCAGGTATCGGGTTTGTGGGATTTATGGGATTGGGGTCAGGGATTTATGGGATAAATGGGATTTATGGGATACAGGGACGAGTTCCTGCCCCTCATGTTCGACCGGCACCCCAGGTACGGGATATATGGGATTTATGGGATGTTGGGGTCAGGGATTTATGGGATTTATGGGATACAGGGACGAGTTCCTGCCCCTCATGTTCGACCGGCAGCCCAGGTATTTATGGGATTTGTGAGATTTAGGGTCAGGGATTTATGGGATAAATGGGATTTATGGGATACAGGGACGAGTTCCTGCCCCTCATGTTTGACCGGCAGCCAGGTACGGGATTTATGGGATTTATGGGATTGGGAATGTGGGATGTGGGATTTATGGGATACAGGGACGAGTTCCTGCCCCTCATGTTCAACCAGCACCCCAGGTTCCATTTTCCCCCATTTCCTTCCATTTCTCCCTATTTGTTTCCTGTTTTTTCCCCATTTCCCCCCCTTTCCCCCCATTTTCCCCAGCCCCGAGGACTCCTGGCACTTCTCCCGAATCTCTCCCCTCATTTTCCTGTCATTTTTCCCCTTTTTTCTCCCATTTCCCCCAATTTTTTCCCATTTCCCCCCAGATTCCCCCTGATTTTTTCCCCATTTTCACCCATTTCCCCCGTTTTCTCCCCAGCCCTGAGTACTCACGGCACTTCTCCTGGACCTCTCCCCTCATTTTCCCCCATTTCCCTGGATTTTTCCCCATTTTTCCCCCATTTCCCCCAGATTTTCCCCATTTTCCCCCCATTTCCCCCCAGATTTTCCCCATTTTTCCCCATTTCCCCCCATTTCCCTGGATTTCCCCCCATTTTTCCCCATTTCCCCCCAGATTTCCCTGGATTTTTTCCCCATTTTCACCCGTTTCCCCCCGGTTTTTCCCCATTTTCCCCCATTTTCCCCCCCAGATTTTCTGCATTTTTCCCCATTTTCCCCCCATTTCCCTGGATTTCCCCCCATTTTTCCCCATTTCCCCCCAGATTTCCCTGGATTTTTTCCCCATTTCCCCCCAGATTTTCCCCATTTCCCCCCATTTCCCCCCAGATTTTCCCCGTTTCCCCCCCATTTTCCCCCAGATTTTCCCCATTTTCCCCCCATTTCCCCCCAGATTTTCCCCGTTTCCCCCCCCCATTTTCCCCCCAGATTTTCCCCTTTTTTCCCATTTCCCCCCATTTCCCTGGATTTCCCCCCATTTTTTCCCCATTTCCCCCCAGATTTCCCTGGATTTTTTCCCCATTTCCCCCCATTTCCCCCCAGATTTTCCCCATTTCCCCCATTTTCCCCCATTTCCCCCCAGATTTTCCCCATTTTCCCCCCATTCCCCCCAGATTTTCCGCATTTTTCCCCATTCCCCCAGATTTTCCCCATTTCCCCCCAGATTTTCCCCATTTTCCCCCCATTTCCCCCCAGATTTTCCACATTTTTCCCCATTTTCCCCCCATTTCCCCCCAGATTTTCCCCCCATTTCCCCCCAGATTTTCCCCATTTTCCCCCCATTTCCCCCCAGATTTTCCACATTTTTCCCCATTTTCCCCCCATTTCCCCCCAGATTTTCCCCATTTTTCCCCATTTCGCCCCATTTCCCTGGATTTCCCCCCATTTTTCCCCATTTCCCCCAGATTTCCCTGGATTTTTTCCCCATTTTCACCTGTTTCCCCCCGTTTTTTCCCCATTTCCCCCCATTTTCACCCATTTTTTTCCCATTTTCCCCCCATTTCCCTGGATTTTCCCCCCATTTCCCCCCCAATTTTCCCCCATTTCCCCCCATTTCCCCCCATTTTTTTCCCATTTTCCCCCCATTTCCCCCAGATTTTCCCCGTTTCCCCCCGTTTTTTCCCCATTTTCCCCCCATTTCCCTGGATTTCCCCCATTTCCCTGGATTTTCCCCCCATTTCCCCCCCAATTTTCCCCATTTCCCCCCATTTTTTCCCATTTTCCCCCCATTTCCCTGGATTTCCCCCCATTTTTCCCATTTCCCCCCAGATTTCCCTGGATTTTTTCCCCATTTTCACCCGTTTCCCCCCGTTTTTTCCCCATTTCCCCCCATTTTCACCCATTTTTTTTCCCATTTTCCCCCCATTTCCCTGGATTTTCCCCCCATTTCCCCCCCGATTTTCCCCATTTCCCCCCATTTCCCCCCATTTTTTTCCCATTTTCCCCCCATTTCCCCCCAGATTTTCCCCGTTTCCCCCCGTTTTTTCCCCATTTTCCCCCCATTTCCTGGATTTCCCCCCATTTCCCTGGATTTTCCCCCCATTTCCCCCCGTTTTTTCCCCATTTTCACCCGTTTTTCCCCCGTTTCCCCCCAGCCCCGAGTACTCGCGGCACTTCCCGCGCCGGGACCTGCTGGCGTTCTCGGCGGAGCCGCTGCTGCTCTTCCCCACGCACTACACGGGGGAGCCCGGCTACGTCAGCGACACCGAGAGCCCCCCGCAGCCCCCCGGGACCTGGGACGGGCAGGAATTCCCGCGGGAATCCCGGAACTCCCAGCCCCAGAGCCCCCCGCAGCCCCCCGGGGTCTGGGACGGGCAGGAATTCCCGCGGGAATCCTGGAATTCCCAGCCCCGGCACGAGAGCGACGCCCGCGACGAGCTCTGACCCCAAAAACGTGCCTGGGATTTGGGGGGGGGAGGAATTCCCACGGGAATCCTGGAATTTCTATCCTTGCAGCCCCTCAAAATCTGGGATGGGAAAAAATTCCCACGGGAATCCCGGAATTCCCAGCCCTGGAGCGCCTTGAAATTCGGGATGGGGAGGAATTCCTGTGGGAATCCTGGAATTTCTATCCTTGGAGCGCCTCGAAATTTGGGATGGGGAGGAATTCCCGTGGGAATCCCAAAATTCCCATCCTTGGAACCCCCTGAAATTCGGGATGGGGAAAAATTCCCACGGGAATCCTGGAATTCCCAACCCTAGAGCCCATCGAAATTTGGGGTGGGGAAAAATTCCCACAAGGAATCCCAGGAATTCCCAGCCCCAGAGAAATCTGGGATGGGGAGGAATTCCCAACCCCTGGCACAACACCCAGAGTCCCCCGAAATTTGGGATGGAGAAATTTGGAATGGGGAAAAATTCCCACAGGAATCCTGGAATTCCCAGCCCCAGAGCCCCCCGCAGCCCCCCGGACAGGAATTCCTGCGGGAATCCCGGAATTCCCATCCTTGGAGCCCCTCAAAATCTGGGATGGGAAAAAATTCCCACAGGAATCCCGGAATTCCCAGCCCTGGAGCGCCTTGAAATTCGGGATGGGGAGGAATTCCTGTGGGAATCCTGGAATTTCTATCTTGGAGCGCCTCGAAATTTGGGATGGGGAGAATTCCCATGGGAATCCCAAAATTCCCATCCTTGGAACCCCCTGAAATTCGGGATGGGGAAAAATTCCCACGGGAATCTGGAATTCCCAGCCCTGGAGCCCCTCAAAATCTGGGATGGGGAGGAATTCCCGTGGGAATCCCGGAATTCCCAACGCCAGAGACCCCAAAATCTGGGATGGGGAAAAACCCCCCCCAGGAAATCCTGGGATTTCTAGCCCTGGAGTCCCCCAGAATTTGAGATTGGGAAAAATTCCCA
Source organism: Passer domesticus (assembly GCF_036417665.1). NCBI lineage: Eukaryota > Metazoa > Chordata > Aves > Passeriformes > Passeridae > Passer > Passer domesticus. Next base: position 477,039 of record NC_087507.1, on the reverse strand, counting down.
CAGGAATCCCGGAATTCCCAGCCCTGGAGCGCCTCGAAATTCGGGATGGGGAGGAATTCATGTGGGAATCCTGGAATTCCCATCCTTGGAACCCCCCGAAATTTGGGATGGGGAGGAATTCCCACGGGAATCCTGGAATTCCCAGCCCTGGAGTCCCCCCAAAGTCTGGGATGGAGAAATTTGGGATGGGGAGGAATTCCCGTGGGAATCCCAGAATTCCCAACCCTGGAGCCCCCAAAATTTGGGATGGGAAAAAATTCCCATGGGAATCCCGGAATTCCCAACCCCAGCACGACACCCAGAGCCCCCCAAAAATATCCCCAAAATTTGGGATGGGGAAGAATTCCCGTGGGAATTTTGGAATTCCCAACCCCGGCATCGCTCGGACCCCAAAATTTGGGGGATTTTTATTCCCAAATAAAGTTTCTATTTTTATTTTTCATCCTGGTTTGGGTTTTTATTTCCCCTTTTATTCCCAAATAAATTTTTTGATTTTTAATCCCAGTTTTGGTTTTTTTTTTCCCTTTTATTCCCAAATATTTTTTAATCCCAGTAATCCCAGTTTGGGTTTTTTTCCCCCCTTTTATTCCCAAATAAAGTTTCAATTTCTATATTTTATTTTTTAAGGTTTTATTTTTATTTTTAATCCCAGTTTGGGATTTTTTCCCCCCCCCCGCTTTTATTCCCAAATAAAGTTTCAATTTCTATTTTTTATTTTTTTATTTTTAAAGTTTTTATTTTTATTTTTAATCCCAGTTTGGGGGATTTCACCCTCTCCCTTCCAGGTTTTTTTTTGGATTTTGGGCCTTTCCCCATCTCGAAATTTGGGGATTTGGGAGTTTGGGATGGACCTTGGGAGAGGGAAACTGAGCAGGAAATTCCCCAAAATTCAGGGAAATCCCCCCAAAATTCGGAGGAAAAAACCCCAAAATTCAGGGAATAATTCCTCCAAAATTCAGAGAAAATCGCCTCAGAATTCAGGGGAAAATCCCCCCATAATTCAGGAAAATCTCCCCAAAATTCAGGGAAAAATCCCCCCAAAAATTCAGGGAAAAATCCCCCCCAAAATTCAGGGGAAATCCCCCAAAAGTCAGGGAAAAATCCCCCAAATTTCAGGGAAATTCCCCCAAAATTCAGGGAAAAATCCCCCAAAATTTAGAGAAAATCCCCCCAAAATTCAGGGAAATCCCCCCAAAATTCAGGGAAAAATCCCCCCCAAAATTCAGGGGAAATCCCCCCAAATTTCAGGGAAATTCCCCCAAAATTCAGGGAAATCCCCCCAAAATTCAGGAAAAATCCCCCAAAATTCAGGGAAAATTCCCCCAAAATTTAGAGAAAATCCCCCCAAAATTCAGGGGAAAATCCCCAAAATTCAGGGAATAATCCCCCAAAATTCAGGGAAGAATGCCCCAAAATTCAGGGGAAATCCCCCCAAATTCCCAAATTTAATTCCCAGATTTGGTCTCTGAAAGAAAAGGGAAACTGAGGCAGGAGAGCCCTCGGAATTCTGGGAAAACGCCCCCAAAATCCCCAGATTTGGGACCCCAGGAAAAGGGAAACTGAGGCACGAGGGAGTTTGGGGGTTTTGGGGAGTTTTTTTGGGGGATTTGGGGTTTTTTTGGGAGGAATTTTGGGGTTTTTTGGGGAATTTTCGGGGTTTTTGGGGGGGATTTGGAGTTTTTTGGGGGATTTTTGGGGGATTTGGGGGGGTTGGAATGTTCCCCTGGGGCATTTTTTGGGATATTTTAAGGGATATTTTGGGGATCATTTGGGGCTATTTTGGGCCAATTTTAGGGGTATTTTTTGGATATTTTCAGGAGTATTTTGGGATAATTTCAGGGATATTTTTTTGATAATTCCAGGATATTTTGGGGACATTTTGTGGATATTTTTGGGGTGATTTGGGTGTATTTTGGGCTCAGAGCTCGTCGTGCTCCTCGTGCCCCGCGGGGCTCTCCCTGCAGGGTATTTTTGGGATTTTTTCAGGGATATTTTTTGGATAATTCCAGGATATTTTGGGGATAATTCCAGGACATTTTTGGGGTGATTTGGGGCAGTTTCGGGGCTCAGAGCTCGTCGTGCTCCTCGTGCCCGGCCGGGCTCTCCCTGCAGGGTTTGGGGGATATTTTCAGGATAATTTCAGGGATAATTCCAGGATATTTTCAGGATACTTTCAGGATATTTTGGGGATATTTTGGGGATAATTCCAGGATATTTTGGGGATAATTCCAGGACATTTTTGGGGTGATTTGGGTGTATTTCGGGCTCAGAGCTCGTCGTGCTCCTCGTGCCCCGTGGGGCTCTCCCTGCAGGGTATTTTTGGATATTTTCAGGGATATTTTTTGGATAATTCCAGGATAATTTCAGGATATTTTCAGGGATATTTTTTGGATAATTCCAGGATATTTTGGGGATAATTCCAGGACATTTTTGGGGTGATTTGGGGCAGTTTCGGGGCTCAGAGCTCGTCGTGCTCCTCGTGCCCCATGGGGCTCTCCCTGCAGGCCGCGGGCGTCTCCAGCTCCAGCAGGTACTCGCAGCGGCTCGGCTCCGACGCCGCCGCCAGCGCCGTCTGCAGAGCGCACCTGAGCCGCACCTGGGGATGGGAGGGGACACCTGAGTGACCTGAGACACACCTGAGACACCTGGGACACACCTGAGCCGCACCTGGGGACGGGGGGGGGGACACCTGAGTGACCTGAGACACACCTGAGACACCTGGGACACACCTGAGACACACCTGGGGACGGGGACAGGGACACCTGAGTGACCTGAGACACACCTGAGACACCTGGGGCACACCTGAGACACCTGGGGCACACCTGAGACACCTGAGTGACCTGAGACACCTGGGACACAGCTGGGGATGGGGACAGGGACACCTGAGAGAGCTGGGACACACCTGAAACACCTGGGACACACCTGAGACACACCTGAGCCGCACCTGGGGATGGGAGGGCACACCTGAGTGACCTGAGACACACCTGAGACACCTGGGACACACCTGAGCCGCACCTGGGGACACGGGGGGGGACACCTGAGTGACCTGAGACACACCTGAGACACCTGGGGCACACCTGAGCCGCACCTGGGGACGGGGGGGGGACACCTGAGTGACCTGAGACACACCTGAGTGACTGGGGACACACCTGAGCCGCACCTGGGGACAGGGGGGGGACACCTGAGTGACCTGAGACACACCTGAGACACCTGGGACACACCTGAGCCGCACCTGGGGATGGGAGGGGACACCTGAGTGACCGGGGACACCTGAGACACACCTGGGGACACGAGGGGACACACCTGAGTGACCTGAGACACACCTGGGGATGGGAGGGGACACCTGAGACACCTGGGGCACACCTGGGGACACGAGGGGACACCTGAGTGACCTGAGACACACCTGAGTGACTGGGGACACACCTGAGACAGCTGAGACACACCTGGGAACACACCTGAGACACACCTGAGTGACCTGGGACACACCTGGGGACACCTGGGACACCTGGGGACACCTGGAGACAGCTGGGACACACCTGGGAACACACCTGGGGACACCTGAGACAGCTGGGGACAGGGGACACCTGAGAGACCGAGGAGGGGACACCTGAGACAGCTGGGACACACCTGGGGACACAGCTGAGAGACTGGGGACACACCTGGCGGCACCGGGGAGGGGACAGGGACAGGGGGGTCTGGGGACATTTTGGGGGCTCAGGTGACACTTAGATGACATCACACAGGTGACGTCACACAGGTGACAGAGCCGTCACTCACCGTGGCGGCACCGCTGGGCCCTGCCAGCAGCCCAGGTGGGGTTGGGGGCGGGGTTTGGGGACACGGAGGGGGGGGTTCAGTGACACACAGGTGACACACAGGTGACACACAGGTGACACCGATGACGTCACCGATGACGTCACACCGCTGCCGTCACTCACCGTGGTGGCGCGGCTGGGCCCCTGCCAGCAGCCGGGGCGGGGTTTGGGGCGGGGTTGGGGACACACAGGGGGGTTCAGTGACACACAGGTGACACCGATGACGTCATGGTGACGTCACTCACCGTGGTGGCACAGGTGGAGCCCTGCCAGCAGCCGGGGCGGGGTTGGGGGCGGGGTTTGGGGACACGGGGGTGGGTTCAGTGACACACAGGTGACACACAGGTGACACAGATGACGTCACACCGATGACGTCACACCGATGACGTCACTCACCGTGGTGGCGCGGCTGGGCCCCTGCCAGCAGCCCGTGCCCCCCTCGTATTTCTGGGCCCCGAATTTGTCGCCTTCGGGCCCCGCCCAGGAGCCCCAGAGCCTGCGGGGGAGGGGCGCGGTCACGTGGCGGGAAAGGGGCGGGGCCACGCGCAGGTGAGACGGGGGGGCGGGGCCAGGGGGCAGGTGAGAGCGGGGGGGGGGGGGTTTGGGGGGGTCCCAGGGGGATTTTGGGGTCCCCATGGTGATTTTTGGGGTCCCCATGACGATTTGTGGGGACCCAGGGGGATTTTGGGGTGGTTTTGGAGGATTTTGGGGTCCCCAGGGAGTTTTTTGGGGTCCCCAGGGGGGTTTTTGGGGTCCCAGGGGGATTTTGGGACATTTTGGGGTTTTTTTGGGGTGCCCTACCCCAGGTCAGTCTTGGCCCCGCCGTGTTTGG